>NC_081558.1:189964462-190220467 GCF_022355385.1 Mustela nigripes
GAAAAGCTTATGATGGTCACACTATTAAAAAAAAAAAAGGCTGAAAGAATGGTCAAAGCTTTCCTTGGTTGAACCCACTTCAGAAATGAGCTATTATTATCTGAGCTATCGTCTTCTTAAGGCTGAGTGGAATGAAGACATAAAATAAAACTAAAATAAGCCATAGATTCAGGTTTGCACCAGTCTGCTGAAATTTCCAGTTGTTCTCAAAACAGCTTTCTCTAAGCAGGGTAGATTTTTTGCTTAGATTTTCAATTCTATCAAGCCTCCCCAGGTAGGCAGAGGCTAAGAGGTTGTACAATTGGGATAACAGAAAGAAAAGTGTTTTACAGGGAGTAAAGCTAATAGCTAGCATCTGAGTGGGCTTTTGAAGGGGACTCAGATCTCAAGCAGAAAAAAAAGATGAAGATGCAGTAGTCCCCCATTATCTGTGGTTCTTTTTTCCACAGTTTCAACTACCCATGGTCAACCATAGTCTAGAGGAAGATGATCCTCCTTCTAATATATTGTCAGAAGGTCACTGGTCGCCTACCCCTATGCTGCAATACCTACGTCATTCACCTCATGTCATATGATGTAGGCATTTTATCATCTTACATTATCCCAAGAAGAAGGGTGAATATAGTACAATAAGAAATTTTGAGAGACAGAGATACCACATTCACATAACTTTTATTACAGCATATTGTCATAATTATTCTATTTCTTTATTAGTTATTATTGTTAATCTCTTACTGTGCCTAACTTATAAATGAAACTTAATCATAGGTATGTATGTATAAGAAAAAGATCATATATATAGGGTTCAATATTATCTGCCATTTCAGGCATCTGCTATGGATCTTGGAACATAATTCCTGTGAATAAGATGATACAATTGTAAAACAATGTTGCCGATGTTACAGGGAGGAGATTTCAGATTTCATAGTAGCTTCTCCTCTTTCATATTTTTTTTTTAGATTTTATTTATTTATTTGACAGAGAGAGATACAGTGAGAGGGGGAACACAAGCAGGGGGCATGGGAGAGGGAGAAGCAGACTCCCTACTGAGCAAGGAGCCCAACATGTGGCTCAATCCCAGCACCCTGGGATCATGACCCGAGCCAAAGGCAGACACCCAATGACTGAGCCACCCAGATGTGCAATAGTAGCTTACCCTCTTGTGATAGTCTGGATGTTTTATCATTTATGGCAAATTTCAAAAAGACTGCAAGAGTTTGAACCCTTCCCATCAAAGCACAAGAGGGTGGGAATTCTATCCACAATGTTAAAAACAAGTTTGTCTTGTGACTTGTTTTGGTTAAGTAAGCCATGCATGGGACAAGATCTCATTCCCTAACTCTTCCATACCTCCACAAAAAAACAACCATGTCTAAGGAGAATCTGACTAACCTTCGGGGAAAATCTCTATACTGTTCTATCACAGATTTCTGGATTTAGTAGAATAGCTCTCTTTTTTTTTTCTTTTTTTTTTTTTGAAGATTTTATTTATTTATTTGACAGAGAGAGATCACAAGTAGGCAGGGGGCAGGGAAGCAGGCTCCCCGCTGAGCAGAGATCCTGTGTGGGGCTAGATCCCAGGACCTTGGGGTCATGACCTGAGCTGAAGGCAGAGGCTTTAACCCACTGAGCCACTCAGGCGCCCCAGGATACCTCTCTTTTAACCACAATTTCTTCTAAGTAATCTCTTAGAGTACACACTCCACTCGATAGATTTTTATATTATTATTTTCTAATAGCCATATTTTTTTACCCATATTCTAAGAGACTTAAGGAAACCCTAATGGCTTGATATAAGTAATGTACATTTTTTAATGTGCTCAGTAATATAGTAATTATTCCAGCTTCTCAAGGTGAACACAAGTTTATATGGTGAAGTAATCACTCAGGAACTGGGAAGATTGATGTGAACCTATGTTTTGAGTGATTCTGATACCGTACGCAAACCTTCAGAAGTCAGAGTGAAAAAATCAACTTGAAAAATGTGTCTTATTCAATGTGCAAAGATTAAAGCAAACATTTGATATGCAGCTAATTTCTAAGTTTCTTGTTTTGCTTTTTCTCACATCAGCAAATGTGCAGTCAATACAGTATGTGCAAAGCCTCAGATATAATTATGTATATAAAAGATTGTAAATAGCCTTTCAATTTTTTGGTAATTTACATATTTTGTGTGCACATAATATTCTGGAATAAACACATGATACCCAAAGAAGGTTAAAGACAGGAATAGATCATCTTTATTTTAATGAAGCAAAGTTCTTGCATTTCTAATATTTGTGTTCAAATTACAGAGTAAACCAAAGCATTAACTTAGCCACTTTCATGCATTTATACACATACACACATGCACAACACATACTCACATGCTTGGATTCACCATTTAGTATGTGTTAGCTCTGTGTCAGGAATTGTGCAGGATAGAGGGGATAAAAAGCTAATTAAGTACCACAGAACTCTCAAAGGAAACAGATCCTTTCCTTATGAATGAGTGCAATGGGAAAATGCACAAAGGTGATCACAGAGATAGGATCCTTAAGAAAAATAAAACTCAACTTAATACTCAGGAGTTGGAAAGTAGGTGACATATAAGTCAGTAATCAGTCTACTGCCTTGCTATAATAACTACTAGAGAATTTCCTTTTTATCAGTTAAGTAGATTGTTAAAGGCATATAGAAATAGGGCTTGTAATAACTATGGACCTTCACATCACACAATGATGTCTCCCCATTCCAGTTTTTCCTGTTGTCCCAGGAAAGGCTGTTTTGGGTAGAAGTATTTGAGGTGACTTTAATTAGTATTATAATAGTCTTTACTTTGTATTATGAACAAGAAAGAGCTCCTGGCATGATGAGAAGTGATAACTCCAGTTATCTATTGTCTTATAGAAAGGTCTTTACTTTGTGGTTTCTTTAGAACTACTTTTTAAGTCCAAGATCCCTTATAAGGTTTAGTTCATTTAAAACTCTGAGAATATAATCCATTAATTTACTTAACCAAGTACAGATGAATTGTCATAAACTAAAAGAGATTTAAGAAGTTAGAACATCACCTTCAAACCTTTCACTATGAAGCACTTATTCTTCCCTGTGAATACCTCAAACTTGGTAGAGTCATGTGACTTCAACTATTGAAATACTGACCGAGGGAAGACACCAAGTATATTGAATAAGTAGGATAAGCTCAAGATATTTCTTATCATTTCTAAAGAAAATAAATAGAAGTTCTAGTTTATCTCCTCCCACTCCTTAATGCTTAATTTTGTGCACTGGGAATACCAATGCTTCACAGCTCTAGAGTAAAAAGAGCATATTAATTGCTGCCCAGTATGTACACATACATACCTCTGAAACAACTAAGCGATATACTCATTCTTACTAAATGTGAAGCTCTCTATGGTTTTCTATATAATATTTTCTATTTAATTAAAAATTTTTATTGTAATCCACTAAATTAAGCTTATAATTTATTAATTTACAACTATATGCAGTTTTAAAAATACTATTCTTGATAATGGAGAGATAGTAAAAATCATGAAGCATAGTGGTGGTATTGTTAGGTCTATAAGGTTCCCTCCGGTATCTCAGTGGACATAAGACTAGACAGAGAAACAAATAGGACACAGCTGCATTACTCCTATCAAAAAATAATGTCCAAATTAGAGCGGTGTTAGTAGGAATGGAAAGGACAATTTTAAAACACAGGACTTATTTATTAGGTTGAATTAACAAGACTTAGTTACTTAATAGCTATGAGTAGTTGGAGGGTTGGAAAAGGGTAGTAAGAGAGACAAACCAGGGACCAGTCCCTGCTGTACAACATGATTGAGCTGATGAATTCTGATGGTGCCCCGAAAGTACAGTAAATATCAGGGGCTGATGGAGCTTAGTCGTGTTGACTTTGAAGCAGCTCTAGAACATGTATTTAGAGATGTCCCACTGTTAGATGTTGGTTCTGAAGTGCCAGCAAGAAGTTTAGAAAACAGAAGTATATAAGTCATCAGTACATAGTAGCTACCTCCCTTGTGAACAAAGGCAGATCACCTGGTGAGAGACTACAGAATGAAAGTAGCAGACCCTAGGGGCAGAATTATGAAGAGAACTAACACCTCCTGCTAGACAATGAACAAAGAATCAAAGAGAAGACCGTGTGGAACTTGGAGAATCAGGAGTCTGTAATGCCCCAGAGGGCTGATGAATAATTTCCAGATGTGCGGAAATAAAAAGTATCCAAGACAGCAGAGAAGAGCCATCAGCACCTGAACAATAAATGTTCATTGAGATTGGAATTTTGGAATTATGAGGCCATTGATGAAGAGTGGGAGGTATTCCTGCAAAATATACTACTGAGGTGAAAAAGTGGGTACAGACACACTGCTTTCACAATGTCTTCATGACAAGTTTGTAGGGGAAGGGAAGGGAGAAAATAGATGAGAGTAGTCTGGAATCAAGAGAAAGTTCTTTTATTTTTTGATGGCTGGTTTTGTTTTCGTTTTTGTTCATTAGCAGACTAAGAGTTTTGACAATATATTGCAATAAGGAATGAGAATGAGGGAACCCTAATAAAAATTAAAATAAAGCCTAAAATTCACAACAAAAATAGCAGTAAGGAATGTTATCATGTGATTTCCCCAAAATAAGATATATCAATGACCAATTTTTTTTTAAATGAACTGATTTTTAAACCTTAAAAAAAAGGACAAAGCAAAGTCTTAGAGCCATCAAAAAAGGATATTTTCATTTATTAAAATATATTTCTACATCTCATGAATACCTTCAACAGAATTTTAGTATTAATTAGAATTCCTGAATTTCAGACACATTATAAAATGGGGGAAAATAAACAAATAAATATGATATATTGTGACACATTAAGGATGGCCAAAGTCCATTGATACTCCACCATTCAAGAAGTAGGATCTGGGGCGCCTGGGTGGCTCAGTGGGTTAAGCCGCTGCCTTCGGCTCAGGTCATGATCTCAGGGTCCTGGGATTGAGTCCCACATCGGGCTCTCTGCTCAGCAGGGAGCCTGCTTCCTTCTCTCTCTCTCTCTGCCTGCCTCTCAGTGTACTTGTAATTTCTCTCTGTCAAATAAATAAATAAAATCTTAAAAAAAAAAAATAGAAGTAGGATCTATGTTCTTCTGTCTTGAATCTGAGCAGACTTTGGTGACTCTTTAAACAAATCCAAAATAGTAAAAGAGAAACCTTTCTAGTTTCTGAACCTAGGCCTTAAGAAGAAACTACAGCTCCCTGTCTCCTGATACAGTATACCTAGCAGCTTATTGCTGCCTGCCACGTGAGAAATCCAACCACCTTGACATGATCACACTGGAGTGGTCAGATGTAGACACTGGTCAGCTGATCCAGTTGAGTCCCACCTTCCAATCATTTCAGCCAAGGCACCAGATATATGAGTGAAGCTGCTCTGACCTTCCATACCAGCCCATCAGGCTGCTTGCTGATTACATCTGTTGACATCAGTCAATGAAACAGAGCATGGAATCTCTCAGATGATTCCTAATTCACAAAGTCATGGAACATAATAAAATAGTTAATGTTTTAAGCTGCTAAGTTTTTAAAAAAATTTTATTTATTTACTCGACAGGGAGAGAGAGAGACAGAGAGAGGAAGAGAGCACAAGCAGGGAGAGCAGCAGGCAGAGGGAGAGGGAGAAGCCAAGCAGGGAGCCCAATGTGGGGCTCAGTCCCAGGACCCTGGGATCATGACCTGAGCCAAAGGCAGATGCTTAACCAACTGAGCCACCCAGGTGGCCCTTAAGCTGCTAAATTTTAATGTAATATGTTATGCAGCATTAATACCTGGAACACATGTTTTAAAAAAGACTATTATAGTCATAAATTAACAATAAAAAGAAGTAAGGTCCAAAAAACATGTCCCATTCACCCCTCAACAATTTTCTTGACAATTACTTATCTTAACTCCTTCTTTATATGTTACCCACAGGAAGAAAACAATAAAAATATTTCTCATGATTTGATTTGGTTTTATTCAATAACGATACATGATGACTTTATAAAAATTTTTAAAAATCTATCCTTTACCATATTTTGATATGACACTAAAAGAAAAAGAATCCTGTGATGTTAATGCTATTTTTATACCCATTATTTATACATTTAAGTAATGTTCTTTAATAAAGAATAATAAATACATATCACTGTATGTTAGCAAATATTTTCCATTGTTGATAATGCATATTTGAGGCAGACTAAAAGAAAAAGAATGATAATCAATGTATAAAATATAGTGAAACCTGATAATAACTTCCAAATAATGTTTCCTTTCCACACAATACTCACAAAAACATAACACACCAAAAAACAAAATATCCAGGTATAAGCCTTGATGTTCAAGGTAGATTATTTATGTACTTACTCTTTATGGAAATTGGAGACATTTGGATAATATAAATTATATAAAAAGTTCTATGAAGTCTATTTTTCTTTCATTTTGTGTGGTTTCCTGCAGACTATAATAACCAATTGTTTTAATTTAAATAATGTTGTGTGTGAGCATTTTCACTATGGTAAATTCAGGCAAGAAACCACAGGAAGTAGCGATGCAGTAAATGGAATTTTCTCTTTTGAGTCAGTGTTATCCCTAATATCTTGCAAAGTGTTAGGATGCATACTGCTGCTGGCATGATTTCTTTTGGGGAAAAACAGTAAAAAGGAATCTACTTCTTCCCTCTCCAGCTGTCTCCCTCTCCCTACCACCACTGGGGATGGAAATTTGGGTGTACTTAATGAGAGTAAAAGTTTTAGAAGTATCTCTTTTTGTTTGTTTGTTTTTAAGTCTTTTTTTTTTTAAGATTTTATTTATTTATTTGACAGAGAGACAGGGAGAAAGGGAACACAAGCAGAAGGAGTGGGAGAGGGGGAAGTGGCTCCCCACTGAGCAGGAAGCCCGATGCAGGGCTCAAACCCAGAATCCTGGGATCATGACCTGAGCTGAAGGCAGACATGTAATGACTGAGCCAACCAGGTGCCCCACAGAAGTATAAATTGGTAGATGGTAGATATAGACAAATGGGTAGACGATTGATAGATACGTAGATACATAGGTAGATAAGACAGATCCTCTCCACTACTGTTCAGAATGTTATATGAACTACAAAATTAGGAATTTGAATGTGGTAAATAAGTTATTTCATATGAGATACAATGAATATAAAGCAAATAATATTTTCCAACTATCTTCTAAAACTAAAGATAGTTGACATTCAAAGGAAAGGTTCTAAGGAATTAGAAGTTTAAAGAAAGATTTATGTAAAATTGTTTATCTCTATTTCTGCCTAAACTTTATGTTGGATGCACATTATTTTAACTAACGATAGTTTGAGTGATCCTATTATTTTATTTTCTTATAGTTAAAAAGTATGCTTTTGATTGTAATTTTCACTGCTTGGAGTATAATAAAAAATGCTAAAAATGTAATGCTATATTAAGCAGACCTGGACTAGATCTCTCTTTTTATTAATGAATATTTCTCTGCTTAACAAAAACTAAATGTTAAGTACTATTTGAAGAGATATCTTTATGTAAGAGATCAGATACAGAATATTTTTCAGTGCATGATTAGCTAAAAATATCTGAAAGACAAATTTTTTATCATTTTTGCTGTTCATATAATAAAAATTGAATTTAAAAGGATTATATTATATAAGGACCTTTCTTTAAAATTTTGATGATGCCATTAATTTTAACAATAGCATTCCTATAAGATGAAGGTTAGCCTCTAATAGTTCATTTAGAAGTTGTTACTCTGTTGTTTTTCATTAGTGAATGCACAATTAACTGATTTAGATAAAACACAAAGGTAAAGACTCATAAATCCTTCATTCATGGACAGATATATATTGAATGCCTATTGTGTGTCAGGCATAGTCACAAGCAAAAACTCCAGATTGTTTGGTTTTGGGAAACTTCCATTGTAAGTGGAAAAATATAGAATAAAATAAAATATAGTATGTCAGACTGTAAATGCTAAGAGTGATAGAGCAGGAGAAGGAATACAGAGTTAATGGCTCTGAGAAGAGTGCCCTATTTTACAGTTTAAATAGGGAAGACCTCTCTGAAAAAGTGACCCTCAAGGAGAGCAGAATGAGCTGAGGGAAAGAGCCAGGTAGATATCTGAAATAAAGAAATGCTCTGCTAAGGAAACAGAATATGGAAAGAGCTTGAAAAGAGGAAAGGGCATGGCCATGAGACATAAAGACAGGGAAAGCCAGCTGCTAGAACAGATGGAGAAGGGGAGAGATTAAAAGGACAGAAAGTAGAGGTGGGGTGGGTGACCTAGAAGGCCAAGGTAAGGGCTTCATAATTAATACTCAGGAAGATGGGAAGCTATCTCAATGTTTGGAATGGAGAAGTGACATTTTGTCTTTGGTTGTGAAAAGATCTCTCTGGCTGTTATATATCATTAATTACATAATACCGAATTACATTTGTTGTTCATAACAAAGGAAAGAAAATCCTGTTATGAATCATTATAAGAAAGTCAGACAAAACCCAGCTCAAAGGTGTAATTTAATTGGTCGTTTTCAGGATATTTGCAACGCATTTTATGGATCTAATTGTACTCAATCTTAAGGTCTCGTCATTATTATAAGCCCTAATGTCAAATATGAAAATTAAAATTTCTCATTAGGGAATTCTGAGAAGTTCTTGGGTGATCTTCCATTAGCCTCACTTTTACTTCCATTTATAGTCTTACATGTCTTTCAAGGTCTAAATCACTATTCATCTAGCTCTCATCCAGCTATGAGTAATTTCTAATAGACAGATCCCCAGTTAGCTTCTGCATAGCAAAAAGCATGTGATGTACTAATTGAATCTCAATCAGCTTACACCATATCTCCTACAGAATTTCAAAACATCTTTGTTGCCATATTAAAGGTGCGGAGAAAGGAGGACCAATATTTTGCGTTCTTCCATATTTCTCTGAAAAGGAATCCAACTATCTGTTTAGGACTCACGGCTTTCATCATTTTCAAGTAGAAAAGAAGCCTATGAATAAATAAAGGGATAAGGTGCCTTCTTTTATGAGCTGTCAGAGAACACTGAAGAGCACAAGATAATGTTTACTTTAGAGCAAGGGTACAGGTGGCCGTATCGTCCACAAGAAGCCAAACCACAGGCTCATTCTTCTGCTCACCTGCGATGCTGTGATTTTCTTCAGTTCCAAAATAATTAGCATGAAATGTGATTTCTTATTGGAAAATCACTCAGCTGGCTTACTTGAATCTCTATTGAGTTGGTTCACAAAGAAAACAACAGTGAAACAGCTAATAAGTTGGGGGCAAAAAGAAAGCCAAGCAAATTTATACTAAAAAAGGGAGAAACCCTTCATAATTAGATGAGATGGGAACTCATTGTGATTTATAAAGTAGACCGCACTCCCTAGTAGAAGTTAAAATATATTTCTTTTAAGAGGCACTATAAAGAGAGGAAAAGTATTATTAAGTCCAGCAAACTAGAGAAACTGAGAAATTTTCAAAGAAAAGAGATGTTATATAGGCCTCAGAATATTCAATTTCTTCATTTCCCCACAAGGTTTTTGGTGAAATGAATGGTAGACTGTACTTTGTTTATGAACAATCAGGTGCTTCCTAGGAATACAGTTTCTCACTATAATGAAAATAATGAAACAAATAATAAAGTTGTGGCAGAATTTAAAAATAACTTATGAATAATAGGCTTATAAGTAGTCAACAAATGTGGGATGAAGAAAGATACCCAATTAACACCTGGTTTTCAACGTATGCATACTGAAACTCACACACACACACATACACACACACACGTGTATATATATACACAGTCATTCTAGGCTTAAGGAATACAGCTCTGAATAAGAAGTGCTCACATTCATGAAGTTTACATCTAATGAAGAGAGAAAGATCATAGACAAATAAATCAATAAAAAAGAGCATTTTATTTATTTATTTGACACAGAGAGAGATCACAAGTAAGAAGAGAGGCAGGCAGAGGGAGAGGAGGAAGCAGGCTCCCTGCTAAGTGGAGAGTCTGACACAGGGTTGGATCCCAAGACCCTGAGACTATGACCTGAGTAGAAGGCAGAGGCTTAACCCACTGAGCCACCCAGACGCCCCCCAAAAAGAACATTTCAGACAGAAATGAATGCTGCAAATGAAGTAAAAATAGAGGAAAAGACTTGAGAGTTATTGGTTAAATTAGGTCATAGTTTAGGAGTCAGGGAAGCAAGGTGTTTCTGAAATTTCAATTGAATTAAAACTGAAAGGGCAAGAAGTCATCAGGCAGTATCCTAGACAGAGGACATGGCAAATGCAAAGCCCCCAGGAGAGACAAAACTCGAAACATCGAGAAGGCTGATGTAGCTGGAACACAGAATGTTAGGGAGGGAGGGAGGCAGTGTGAGGAAATGGTGCAGACAATGTAAGTAGGGATCAAAACTTGAATTTTATTTTAGTGTGATGCAAAGCTATTGAACAGGTTTAATCTGAAGAGAGACCAGATTTGATTTATATTATTAAAAAATTTCCCCTGAGGTCAATGTGACCAAGGTTGAATAGAAGTTAGAAGGTTAGAGGCATAGTTCCAATGAAAGACAATGATATCTTGGACTAAGAAATTTAACTAAAGTGTCAGGAGAAATTTTTTTTTTAATTATAATAAAGAATAAAGTATTCTAAGAACCCTTAAGCACTTTACAATCATCCACTAACACATGTACAATTGATGTGCTAATTACAGATCATTCTGAGCCTTTGATTAATATTGGCTCCCTAAGGAGTCTTATTAAGCAAATATTTGTATCATTAAGACTAATTGATTTTCTTTTAGACGTACAGACTAGTGCTTTTTACAAGTGAATGTACCAAACTTAAGGATCATGGAGAGAACATTATCTATCACAGTTAACCTACACATCATCAGAGCCCTGGAAACCAGGAGCAGAACATATTCACAGCATGATGCAAAATTAAAGCTACCTGTCCTTGACTTCATCTTCAATAATAAATACTTAAGAAGCTGAAGATGATGATGATGACTGATGATTGATGATGAAGATACTGTTCCAGTAGCCTTTCAATGGAAAAACAGAAATACTCATTTAAGGTGTTAAGCATCTTAATTTTTGAACTGTTTTCTATTAGTAGTGATAGATTTAGGCCAGTTCATCCATCATTTTCTAATAGACTCTCTTGTGATGAATTGCGAGAAGCCATTGTGTTAGGAGTTCAAAAGGAGGCCAAGGAACAGAAGCATAAATTTAATGGAGACCCTGCTCCTGCTTCTCTGGATGTGTTTGTGTGTGTGTGTGTGTGTGTGTGTGTGTGTAAGAGAGAGAATGTACACACCTGTTAGCTAGCAAGTGAGACAAAAGAGGAAGAAGCTATTAGAGATTTTAGAGATTTTACTGAGTGCTACCCACTGTACTATTTCCTTACCTATTCAGAGATGATCAGGACAAGACAACTCACACGGATACCAAACACATCTGCCAGCCCAAAGTCAAGTCAAAGGTATTATTTACCGTAACTGCCATTCAATTGTTAAACTTTTTGCTGTTGTTGTTGTATTTACATTTTGCTCTTCCTCTTATGACATTCAATTACAACTTTGATTTTTATTTTTTTTCATTTTCATTTTTTTAAATTATGTTCAGTCAGCCACTGTATGGTACATAATTAGTCCTTGATGCTTGATGCAGTGTTCAATGATTCATTAGTTAAGTATAACGCCAAGTGCTCATCACAGTATGTGACCTCCTCAATACCCACCACCCTGCCAACCCCCTACCCCAACCCTCCTCCCCTCTGAAACCCCGATATTTTTTCTCAGTTCCACAGTTTCTCACGGTTCCTCTCCCTCTCTGATTTCTCCCCCTTTGGATTTCCCTCCCTTCCCCTGCAGTCCTCCATGCTGTTGCTTATGTTCCACAAATGAGTGAAACTGGCTTCTTCTGTCTGGTTGCCTACTACAATCTCCACAAACAGCAACCAAAAACGAAGGGAAATCATAATTACTGGGTTATGCTATTTCAAGAACTATGGATTAGACCCTGAAAGTGGGTAATTTCTTCAGTCTATTATTGTTGGGTAACATCTGCAAAGTTTTCAATCCAGAGCATGATCAAAGCACTACTTTTTACACTTGCATCCATCAATTAATAGAGACTGAAGTATACTTTAATGTTTTCCCATCATAAATAAGAAAATTGAAATACTGAGAGATATTCACCTTACCTAAGCTAACACAGCTGATTAGTGATTCATGAACCCCAGGGCTTCAAGTTAATAAAATACCATTTATATTATCCTAAGCAACCAAGTACCATCATGATCAATATGATTACCAAAATAAGGTATCTATAATATTCACTCTCTTAAGTTTATATATAGTGTGTTTCTTATGCCATTAAACTCATTTTGTATATTTACACACACACAAAAATCCAGTACTTTAAAAAAAGAGAATAGGTATTTTTTAATAAGCAGCAAAGACTTAAAATGTATTAGACTTATATTGACTTATATTAACTTAAAACATATTAGAATGTTTACAGATAAACAGTAATAATTCCTAGTTTTTTAAAAGAGTAGGCTTTCAATTTATACACTCTACTTTTTATTTATTATTTCTCTTTTTTTAAGATTTTATTTATTTATTTGACAGAGAGAGACACAGTGAAAGAGGGAACAGAAGCAGGGAGAGTGGGAGAGGGAGAAGCAGGCTTCCTGCTGAGCAGGGAGCCAGATGCAGGGCTCAATCCCAGCACCCTAGGATCATGACCTGAGCCAAAGGACTGAGCCACCCAGGTGCCCCTCTACACTTTCTTAAATACCATTATGAATGACAGCCTTTTCATTGAAGACAGTTTATTTTTTGATGTTACTCATTTAACCACATACACTTTTCTTTGTATTTAAATTTCAAGGTAGAATGGTGAATTTCTTACAAAGATATTTTAGGAGTCAAGCTCCTATTACATTATGTACCTAAAGGTTATGTATTCCCCTTACCATGTTTTTCGGTATAAAATAAAAGACTGAACTAAAATATTTACTTAATCATGTAGCTCTTGAGTAATTACTAATTTTGGCAGATTTCTCTAAAATTATGGTCATGGGCAACTTTCAAAGGTTTTGCTTTTTAAAGAAAATAACATTCTGTCTTCCTTTGTTTTATTCCTATTTTATTTCTACCTTTGAGGTGCAGACACAATAAAAATTTCATCACCTTCAGAACAGCTTAAATCTCTACAAATAGAGAATAGTTGGGCACAGCAACAGCTAAATTGGGATAAATAGTAGATTCTGTTATTTTCTCAGCAATATCCTGCTGCAACCATGCTGAAAAAGTAAAATCATCAAAGCTGGGAAAGCACCAAGAGGCCTTCAGAAATCTTTTACAAGAAGTGTTGCATAAGAACCAGGCTCAAGTAAGTAGGTCTTGTTACATGTGCTTGCTGGTCTAGTAACACACTCTTCCGCATTGTCAGGACTCACTTTAGACTGTTCTATTTACAGTCTGTGAGGTTTCTCTGTCAAGAGGAATTTTAGTCACAGCACTTATGAAAACAATACAGCATTTTCAACGTATTAATATAGTACATGAAAAAAAATGTCCAAATGTGGTTATATCTTTGAAATTGTGTCAGCTGAACTATAGTGACTGAATCAAACAGGACTTTTTTTTCCTCATGATAAAAATAGTCTTAGAGGAAACAGTTCAGGCCTGATACAGGAACTTTCCAATGCCATCACAGTGTCTTCTTTAGACTTTTAACCTTACACTCCACAGAGTTTGGCATTAATGTCATGCTCATAGAATGGTTGCTCTATTGCCAAGAATTATATCCATACAGGAGAAAGGGGAAAGGCCAAAGCCAAACAGCAAAAATCAGATTTCAGCCAATCCTCTTTCCTTTCAAAACTCTGCATGAGGGCCCACCAGTGATATCTACCTATATATTGTTGCCTAGAACTAGATCATGTGACTATGCCTAGTTTAAAAAAGTGTTTAGGAAGGTGATCCTTCTAGCTGAGGACAACGCCAATCTGAAAACAAAGAAAACATTTCCTTAGTTAAGGAAAAAACGAGTCAAATAGTACCGACAGACAAGTAAAATTTGTGTTCCCTTACTTATGAAGGAAATGTTTATCTTGTTTAAAAGTCAGCTAACTTTAAGGCACCTGCGTGGCTCAGTGGGTTCAGCATCTGACTCTTGGTTTCAGCTCAGGTCGTGATCTAAGGGTCCTGAGACTGAGCCCCTGAGTTGGGCTCCACACTTAGCAGGGAGCTTGCTTAAGATTCTTTCACTCCCTCTCTTTCTGTCCCTCCCCTCACTCTCTCTCTCCAATAAATAAATAAATCTTTCAAAAAATATTAAAAGTTAGCTAACTCCTCCTTTGTTGTAGACATCTTCGATATTCCTACAGATAAAGAGCTTAGTAGACCTTCCTTTTTCAGATACAAAGTTAAATATTTTAGCCAGGTTCCATTAATAGATTCCTTTGTCTCTTCTTCTATTCCTGCAGGCCTGGGCACCCCTATCTACACCTAAAATAAAACTCTTCAATAATAATTTAGATTTCAAGATGAGGAGTAGGATAGTTTTCTGAAAGGTGGAATGAAGAAAAGGGGCCATTATGTTTTATTTAGAGTAGAAGGTTAAACCTGAAAAAGGGTGAATATAAACCCAGGTCTATCACATGGTTGGGTCAACTTGAGAAGCATTAGAGGTTGACTTCTCATCAGGAAGCAAAGCAGCTCCTCTCTGAACGGCAGAACATGCAAGTCCCAATACCAATTATAGACGCAATTTCATATAGAACTATGCTGAACACAAGGGGGGATTAACCAGAGCAAATTTCTGGACCAATTCAGGATCAAACATGGACAGCCATAGTTTTATGGTCATCATGATTTGTCCTGGCATGAAATTGGAAGTTGGGTTTATAATAGGTAACATGTCCCTAGGCCATCTTCAGAATATAATACCATAGCTTCAGATAGAGAGCCTTCCTTATAATCTCTGTAATCAAGATCCTTATCTCTGTAAATTTCCTTGAGAAAGGTAAGGAATTTCGGGATTTTTTAACATTAA
This sequence comes from Mustela nigripes, assembly GCF_022355385.1. Taxonomy (NCBI): domain Eukaryota; kingdom Metazoa; phylum Chordata; class Mammalia; order Carnivora; family Mustelidae; genus Mustela; species Mustela nigripes. Next base: position 189,979,582 of record NC_081558.1, read on the forward strand.
TATGCCAATCTATCCTCATCAGTATGTTTAAAGTATTTTATAAAGAGGGATTTCAAAATAAAAAGAAAAGTCTCTCAAATATAACATCATAAGAAAGATGGTTGAGTACCATTTTTGAGATCACTCAGAACTGAGATAATTTCACACTTGGCTATTTCAGCCTATGCAAACCTCTGACATCTCAATTTCCTCATTTTTAGAGTGACATAATAACACTTGCCTCAAATGTTTATTATAAAGCTTGAGTAACATAATAAACATAAATAATGCTTGAAGCAATGTCATCATATATTATATGCTCAGTAAATGATTGCCACTATTAATAAACCAAACTAGAAGGGAATGAAAAATGACTAAATCTTCTAAGTTTTATCTATATTTAGAAGAATTTGGGAGATGCCCTGTGGGTTTTAATTAAATATATTTATTTAATTAAATATTTTCTACCTCATTCTCTCAAAATGTATTTTAATGCTTTTTAAAATATTATGAATAAAATCACATGTGCAATTGAAAAGCATGTATCATCATTAGATCCCTTTATCAAAGCAAAAGTAGCCTCTTTAAGGTACATAAACACTCAAGAAAAAACTAAGGGTAAGTTTGGGAAATAAAGATAGAAGATGGTTACCAAAGAGTTATCAAAAGAAACATTTAAATACCAAAGAATAGTAAACAATAGCAAGAATATCCTTATGATAGAGACTATGCTTAGGATGAAATTATGTGAGCCTGAGAAACCTAAGTGTAGAGTATGCTTGGAGCATCTTATCATAAGAGAAAGAGTGTCACATGGACAGTAAAAAGCTTTACCAGAGCACTTCAATTTTTTTATGTTTCATTAAAATGCTATGAACCAAACAGCCATAATATGCCTTCAACATTTACTTGTATTTGTCATTATAAGTCTAGAATAATATGAAATATCTAACACAAAACAACGTAATGGGTACTCATAATTCATAGTAAGAAACATGCTTGCACAAATGAAACTCATTCCTTATATCTCAGATGAAAGTCTCTTTCAATTTTAAAGCATCCGTTCTAGCTAAAAGGGCTCATTCAATATTTAAAGAGCATCAACTTTCATATTAAATAAGCTGTAAATGCTAAAACCTATTGTCTGAACTTAAAGACAGTTTTGTTTTTGAGGAATGTATGTAGGGCAAATATACATGTAAATACTCATTGTAGATTCCTCCCTTGTCTCTTTCCAAATAACCATAATTTGAATCTAAAGGAAAGGTTTGTAACTTACTTACTCTTTAAGTTAGAATGGATGATTTTCAACACATGCTCTATTATAGATATACAGACATAAAAATACAGATTTATTGTACCTGTTATGAACAAAGATGAATATGAATTTGTCCCTGCCAGCAAGAACCCTATGCTCCAGTTGAGAGTGAGTCAGAATAATAAGCTAGCATTGATGGAAGATCTATAATGAAAGAGTAAAGTGGGCGATAGTGGAATGGAGAAGGGAACAAGTTTATTGGCTATTCACTGGAAGAGAAGGTGAAACTGAATGAAGAGTGTCATGGTGCCATACGGTTCAGTACCTGGAAGAACGGGACAACAGATAAGAAACCAATCAGTCTTGAAGACAGCTGGTGTCCTTTTTGAAGTGGGAAAGAAGGAGGACATTTCCAGAACAGTGGCCATGCAAAAGCCCAAGTAAGAAGACTTAAGTAGACACAACAAATGTCTATGAGTAGGGAGAAGAGTGTGGTTATGTATAATTAGTTTTTAGGGGAGATGGGCTCTTAAATTATCCCACTCGGAGGGCTCTGACATAAGGCTCAGTATATTTTAAAGCTACAAACAAGAAACTGCATTCAGGCAATAACATCGTTTGCTCAGAACACTAAGAAAATAAAGTATAAGTAGTTATTTTGTAAAACAGCCCCCAAAATATTGGGGGCAATAGGATTGTTTCCTTTGTGAGTAAACACATTTTAGAATTTTATGTACATTTTTTAAAAAAGCTTAGACTTAGTTTATAGGTAATTTGATGTAATTTGGTATTGTTAATCTATTCAAATTGTATTTTAATATTTCTTTTTCTAATTATATATTGTTATTGTAAAAACCACAATTTTATTTACTGATCTTGTATTTTACAACCTTGGTAAAAATCACATCAATTCAGTTGGATTTTTTGATAGATCTCATTGAGATTTCTTTATTTACAATCATGTCATATATGAATAAAGAACATTTTCCTTTAGTTACTAAGTGCTCATTTCAATGACTCTTGCTAATCGTATATGTGTCCCCATCAAACAAGATAAAATAGTTTCATCACTCCAGAGAGTTCCATTTTGCAACTTTCCAGTCAACCCTATCTCCCCTGAGTCATTAATTGTTCAGATTTCTATTATCACATATTTTTTGTTCCTGAAATTCATATAAACATATGGCATGTCCTCTTTTGATTCCATTCATCACCAAATATTATTCTAAAACCCAAAGCACACTCCTGAATAATATTTTCTGCACACAAAATCCTTAAGGTCACCAAAACAACTGTAGCTCCCGAATTCACCTAAACGCTACCTAATGATCACGGGAAGAGCCCCACAGTCATCTTTTCAGGTTTATGTGTCTCCCATCCATTCTAAGAATTTTTATTTAACTTTAATTCATCATCTTATATTGGTATGTAGATATTCTGGGTGAAATAACATAATTCTAATGGCAGTTTTAGGTAGCTTTATTACATGGGATTTTGAGGAGGAAATGAATGTCTAGAATGTTAGCAGAATATAACATTTAAGAGGACGGGCTCTGCAGTCAGCACATTCGGTTCCTATCCTGATATTCACAATTTGACCTCAGGCAACTTCTTTAACATCCTCCACTTCCGGTTTTCCCAGCCCCAAATGAGCAATATTAGTACCTATTCTACAGTATCGATTTGATAATTAAATTACTATTATTGAACTTTATTAGCAAACATTATTGAACCTTAACCTTTGTCAGGCACTATAACATAGTCAACTTACGTGAACTTTCTTAACCCTCTGTTGATAACGAATGTAATTCATCTAGTACATTGCTGCATTTTCAAAACTCAAAATTTATTACCAGTTATAATTTCAATACTCCAAAGCATTTATGGTTTAATAAAGTAAGTTATGAACCATGTCGCATTCTTAGCCAGGGAGTACTTATATATCACAATATCACTAGCGGCACATAGATCTTGTGCACACACATTTAATACACACACATACAGAATCCAGTGTGGCACTTTTAAATATCTAACAAAATATCATATTCGGTCCTAATGGCCAAGTGGAATAAGGAAGTCAGATTTATAAAACTTATTTTTAAAATGAATAAATGGAATTACATCACAGTTTAGCGATTTACTAAAAATCTCATGAGTAGTCTGTGGCAAATATCAGATATGTAAACAGACATCTCTTGTTAAGGGTTCACCTCTTTCATAATTACACTCAGTATTTTTCTATATGAAGGAAATGACTTTCCTTTGTAATTTTTTATTACATTTCTCAAAGCCTCTCTAAAAATATCATTTGCCTAGAACGTGTGACAGTGATTGGTGCCATGGAAAATTCATCACCTTCAGATGATTTTTTTTCACTCGATATTAGAATGGAAATTAGGATTTAATATATTACTGGTTTTATATACAACTTCCCACAAACAAAGCAGTAATAAATTACTGTACACGCATAATAAGCAACTGAGAGCTCTAAGTAATCATAAATAGTAATAACTATCTTTACTATTAGCATTTTAATAATAATTTATAAAAACATAATGAAGTTCTAATCTATCAAAAGTACATTCGATATCAAAGGAGATTTATTTTGGTAAGAAGTTACTCCAACAAAAGTAAAAGTGATTGGCTTAAACCTCATGAAAGCATCCGCAAAATGTTCTTGACTTAGGAAAAGGTTATGTCAATGTATCCAGAGTTCTGGCACATTCTTCTTACTAAGAACAGAAAAACAAAACAGCTGGATTTCAAACATTTAAAAGCACATCTTAACATATATGAACCGCTCAGTTTTTGTCAAGTATTTAATGGTTGTCTATTTAAAAGTTAGTTATTTTGTAAAAAGAAGCTACTGAATTTTTGATAATCATATGCCTTGAATTGAAAGTATGCTATTCATTATGATTTAAAATGCTTCGTCTATGTTGAGTTTTAAAACAACTAGAGAAACAGATGTCAGACATCCAATGTTGCTATTCTCAATCAGAGATCATTTTTAGTTTAACTGTTCCTTCTCTACAACTGTAATAAATTTGCTTTCACATGCATTTCTGGTCACAAGAACTGCAACCCCTAAAAAATGTAAAGAAAGCTGAGATTTGCAAATGGCCCAGACGTTGTTATGCAAAGAAAGTCTCTGTCTAGCCTGAAAGAAAGAATTTAGGTGTTAATTAGGAGTGTGTTTCCTTAGAGAGTTCTCCCAATTCTAAGAAAACAGTTTCAACCCCTCTGGAAACCATCAAATAAATTCAACGAGCTACACTTGCCGAACAGGTTGAAAAGGTGGTAGTAGCTCAACACCCTGCTCTCTGCTTTGTATTTCTGTGTTTGAGAAACACCTTTTCTGAATAAGAAGGAATACACAGCCTTCTTTCTTCTCTGTTGCCACCCACTGATGTCTGCCTTAAATTTTTACCCAAGTGACGAGCGTGGGTTCAGTGAATATGAGAAACGCTGGAGAACAGAGCAGGTGTGGCTGATGTGCAATGTAGTTCATTAGGTTCTGCTTGTAGACTCCAGGGGACTTTCCTTCTACAGAGGTGCCACAACTGTTCTCCAACCCACACACTGAGGAAATGGGAGATGAAAACGTAAATATTGTTCCTTTAATTATCTCAAGTTTCTCATTTTTTATTAACAGTGTATTTACTAACTCACACTTAGCGCCTAAAATACTGTTCTTGTCCTTCTGCAAAATCATACTATAGCATTAAAACATGACATAAGACTACTCCTCTCCCGTCCTCTTCAAGTGAGGCAATTTCGTTCTTGAGAGGACTAGAAAAATCTTAACAGCCCTGCCTAGAACATCTGCTTGAAACAGGGATCCAAAGCAATACTGCACAGTACATTTCTAGTGTAGCTTCCATTTTAACCTTGCTTGTATTTATGTGCATTTACATAAATCCATGTACAATATGCAATATGCAAGGTCCATCAAATAACCAGAACGCTGACAGTGACTGTTAGAATTGTTATTTCCAGAGAGAAAAGGGCATACTTGGAATTACAAAATTGTTTAATATTTTCGAAATGTTCTACACCTTTCTTCCATAACCTCTTGTCAAAAGCTGCACGTGCCTTGCTATTTTCAGGGTACATTTGTAGCAACGGGGTAATCTAATTGTTGGTTATGTGGTTATAGCCACCTGTGACAGGCCAACTAGAGAACAGCCTGGAATCGGGGTGAAGCACTTACAAGGCACCGTGTATTTATAACCTGATATTTACGGGGAACTCTGTAGTAAAACTCAGTCGCATGAAGGGCCAAAGTTGCAGTTTCTGCAATCCACAGTGTAAGGTACATAAAGGCCGCTTCATCAATCATTCATGAACACAAGACAAAGACTCCAGTTTTCAAGACTATTTTTTTTTTTTAGTCATTTTAGTAAAAGAACAGTCACAAATAGTGTACTAAAGAAACTAGTTCTGCGTATTTTTATCCACATTTGCATAAAGGATTAAACATCGAACTGCTTATTTTATAAGCAGCTATACATAATTATTCTAGGTATAAGAAAAAATGTTTTCAAATCATTTTCTCAAAACTTTGAGCTACTCTGTAACTAGGATTCCACCACTCAATAAAGCAACAGGACGCATCACACGTGGAAAGCAGGCAAGAGGAAGTAGCGGAGTAATGGGGATCGTGGGGAGCCACGCCCTGTGTGTTTGATTGGCCTCACTCACTAGGACTAGTTAAGAGCCACTCTATCAGTCTGAGGCGGTGGTTTTCTATGAAGATGGAAGTTGAGCCACATCTTTCATTCTGCAGACACTGGTCAGGCTATAAATCTAGTTGAAGAGATTACTACACATTTGTATGACTATTCCTCCTCCTTCTTCTTCTTCTTTTTTTTTTTTTAGATTTTATTTACTTATGACATGATCATAGGTAGGCAGAGAGGCAGGCAGAGGTCGGGCGGGGGGTGGGGGGGGGTGGGGAGCAGGTTCCCTGCTGAGCAGAGAGCCAGATGCAGGGCTCCATCCCAGGACGCTGAGATTATGACCTGAGTTGAAGGCAGAGGCTTAACCCACTGAGCCACCCAGGCGCCCCAAGACTATTCCTTCTTATCTTGAAGAGCAAAATTATCTTACAGGCAATGAAATACTTCCATTTACTAGATTAGCAAATGGCCATAGAAGTACAACATAACTATTGCCAATGGGATGCCATAAATTTTTAAAAAGACGTTCTTTTATCACTTTGGGTCTGATGATTACTATGACATTATTGATAAAATATAGATATGACATGATAAAATTATTAAAATTTATTGAATGTCAGCTTTGTCCCAAGCATTTTGATTAAATTTTCAGACTTCAAATTTACATAAAACCCATGAGATTACTAGCAGTATCTCTCCTTTGAAACTGAAGGAACTGAGAGCCTTACAGGTTAAGTCGTGTTATGCCCCAATAATGGGTCCGTGATTAAAGGAGCGGGACTGATACAAAGCAAAGGTCAAGCAAAGCTTTATTTTGCACCAAACATCAAGAATCTAACCGAACGTTCAGGGCCGCACCTCTTACAAGAGAGGGCAACCCTTCTCTGTTTCACAGATAGCTTTTAAGGGCAAAGGCCATGTGGCCAGACCTGGCCACGCAAAGGTGGCCTATGAGATTGTAACACACAGGAAACTCCACAGTGATGCTAGGTGACCAATTGAGTTACAATTTACCCTAATAGACATTTGAACCAGCCTATTACACCTTGATTGGGATAGGCACCCAAAGGGCAGGGCCCATACTCCTTGGTAACCAGGGAGACAGTATGCATCCCCCCACTGATCAGGTGTCTCCACCTGGCCTGACCCACCTTTGTATCTGGGCTTTGTTACTGAAGCTGGTCTCTGGGACTTGTCTCCAAGGAAATCCCCTGGGGGAAGGGGAGCAGGGACAGTTTCTAAATAGGTCCTTACAGTAGTTTACTCAAAATCACAGAGCTAATGATAAATCATAGTTTTAGTAATTTTAGGTAGTAATGATAGGTAGACACGCACTTTAAGCCCAAGTCAGCACTTCGTACAATGTAAATCTTAAAAATAATATAGTTACATACATGTATGTAAGGGGATATGCGTGTATATTTATAAGAACATGGCAAACAATAACGGTAATAGAGAAACAAAGGCCTCGTGAAATACTGGCGCTCTCATTTTACATGCCAATTAACCAAAAGATTATACCTAAATGTGCCATACTGAGGAAAATGCCTTCTAACCTGATGGTTAAATTCTTTTAGAAAGTGGTTAAATTCTTTTAGAAAATTTAGAAAATATTTAGAAAATTTAGAAAAAAATTTAAAAAAAATTTAGAAAATAACCTGATGGTTAAATTTCTTTTAGAAAATGCCTTCTAACCTGATGGTCAATCAGAATCCATGCAAAGGTAAGAAAAAAAAAATTTTTTTTTTTTTAAAGATTTTATTTATTTATTTGACAGAGAGAAATTACAAGTACACTGAGAGGCAGGCAGAGAGAGAGAGAGAGAGGGAAGGAAGCAGGCTCCCTGCTGAGCAGAGAGCCCGACGCGGGACTCGATCCCAGGACCCTGAGATCATGACCCGAGCCGAAGGCAGCGGCTTAACCCACTGAGCCACCCAGGCGCCCCCCAAATTTTTTTTTTTAAGATTAAGATTCAAGCACCCCATTCCAGGTCTAGCAAATCATAGCATGCAAAGGCAGGCACAGTGATTGTTAGAACTATTTCTGGGTCTAATTAACTTGCAGATCCACTTGACCAGGAGACCCAAGGGTCTACTAGTTTCTCTAGTTCTTACATTCTGTGAGACTGTTTTATCAATTCCCAAACTTGGGTAAAGCTAAGAAAATAATTCTGGGGGCACCCTGGGTGGTTCAGTAGGTTAAAGACTCTGCCTTTGGCTCAGGGTCCTGGCATCAAGTTCCTCATCAGCTCTCTGCTCAGCAGGGAGCCCGCTTCTCCCCTCTCTCTCTCTCTGCCGGCTGCTCTGCCTACTTGGGATCTCTGTCTGTCAAATAAATAAATAAAACTTTTAAAAATAATAATAATAATTCTATTTGCAAATTATCTTTTAGGAGGATAATGTGCAAAGGTTACAAATGTAAGCAACTGTCATTTACCAGCACAATAAGAAGTCAAGATCCAGGGCTTCTGTGGTATATATTGTACTTTTTACTTTTACTTTCCCTCCCTTTTTTTTTTTTCCTTAAATGACTTAGGGTTGAATCTCATGGCTGCTATGCAGCCACATGTGACATTGGACAATTATATAAACCTTCAATGTCTCAATTTCTTTACCTACAAAGGAGGTCATACCACACATATCATTATTGTATTGTAAGGATTGAGGAAAAATTCATGTGAGAAAATTCAGTAAAATGGAAAGGTCCAGGTACTTAAGCAGTTATGACTATTGACTCATAATAAAACAGTGAAAAATATACATACCTACTTTATTCATATTTCCAAGTTACATCACTTTATGTCCTAATCATCTTCGTCTAGAGTACTTTCATGAAAAGACTAGAATAAGAATACATGCTTCTTCTGATAATAATGGTAGTGTGTTTTCATGAACAAATTTCTATAAACACTAAAAAGAAAAAAGAGATGACTAATAGCAGATTTCTTACTTGCTTAAGCCTTGCCTGATTTGTCTTTGGTTTGGACAGTGAGTCATTCTTTATATTCAACACATTTTGTATTAAAAGCACATTTTAAATATGGGATAAAATCATAAGCCCCCATTAAAATAATCAATGCTATAAAGATTTCTATGGTATCTTTCATATTCCAAATTTTAAATGCCAAATTATTAATGATTATACTAAATATCTTATTTTAATACTGGTATTTATACTGAACATTATTGAATAGCAAGAGAAAGTCAATTTGAATTCATAAAGCTGGTTGAAACTTAGTGCTGCCGATACTAATCTTATTATAAAACACCCCATTGTTTAAATGAGAAAAAGACCAAATAGTCTTTTTCATCCAGAGAAACGATCAGTTACAACTGGAGATATGTTTCAAAGTGCCAAATCTGGATCTCCACTAAGGATGTGATGTCCTCCAGGTGTTGGGGGGGAAAAAAAAATGAAGAGGAAGTGGGCATACCTCAGTTGTGGAAAACAAGTACAAATTATGAATATAAAGTATGATTTACACAAAGCAAAGCAATTACCTTTGGCTGGATATTTCTTTGTGACTGGCCAAAAAAAAATTTTTTTAATTTAATTTAAAAAATAATCCTAGGAACAAAAATTTAAACCCTAAATTCATTCCTAAACACAAATTATAACATTTTCATGGCATTCCCACTGATAATGGGTTTAATGAAGCTTTACTGGGAGACAGTTAACCATGCTACCTCATGTTTCTGCATGTCTATAAGCAGACACATTGATGGTGTTTGTTTCAGAATATCTTTTCAAGAGGTTTGTAGAGTGAACAGCCTTGAAAAGCAAAAATATTCCCTCACTTTGGGACCATGTCCAGGCCACACCCATGTCTAGTGTGAGCACAGGATTCCTTATCTGTGTCCCCTGAATCTCTTCATGTTTCCCTGTGGATATTCGGGTCCCCAAAAAACTGACATAAGAAAAATGATGTCTTTTTTCTTACTATTTCTGTAAGGAAATATACTTTGTTTCTAACCCAGGAGACCCATGTCTTTTGCCATGAATAGACTAACTTATTAGCTTGCAAGTAAGATAAAATCTCAGAATCTTCCTGGTTCTTATTACATTTTTGACGTAAGTGGAACTTGATGTCTTAAACACATTTAATAAATAAACAAACAAATAGATGAATTTGAAGCTCACACTTCTGGAGTAACATTTCCTAAGTTTAAATTCAGGTAGTTAGCTTATAGCTGTGTGGTGTTGGAGATGTTCTATAATCTCTGTGGGACTATTTGTTTCATCATCTACAAAAGGAAGTTAATAATGTCTTTCCTGTCCATTAGGATTGCTATGATGAGTTAAATAAGTACATGTAAAGCACTTAGAATACTGTCTCATATTCAACAGGTGTTTAAGTCATGCTGCTTCTACCATCATTTATTATTACTATAAAATTGGGAAAATAGAAATATAAAAAAATCCATAATTTCATCATCATTTGTATATGTTGTTAGGATTTTGGTTCCTTTTTGTTGTATTTTGTTTTGATGTTTATTTTAATAATTATTAGCATATCTAGAACCACTATTGAAGAAAATCTTTTAGTAATATGTTACACGTTATAATACAGGCTTTATTTAGTCATTTGGTTGCAAGAGATAGAGACTCATGAACAGTTTAAATTCTGACCCTCTGCTCTTTTCAGATAGAACAAAGATCTTGGACAGTAAGAGCATCATGGTGGCCCACAGGAACTAGAAATTTGGAGAAAGATGCCATGTGTATGTACCTAGTTTACTAAGGAATCTCAGCTCTTTGGGGTATACACATAAAGCAGTGACTTAAGTTGTTTTTATTTATTATATTAAAAATCCCCCTTTTCATTTTTTAGTGATATTTCACCAGGCTTCCTAAGTTTTTATACACTTTCACTAAATAGCACTGCCCAATCATATAGCAGATTCAAAGTTTTCACTATCCATCCAGTCAGATGGAACTGAATGAAGAAAGGAGCAGTTGAGTTTTGCCACTCCTCCTTTTCGAACAAATTCCTCCAGTACTGAAAGTAGGAAGGAGAAAAGAAGAAGCAAACAGTACAAAATTGTTTGCGTGTTGACGAGATGTGACCACTGATCTCTAATTTAGTCTAGATTACTCTGGTACTGTCATCTCCCTATAGGTTGTGAGCATGGTATTTTGGGGGTAATTTTAAGCTTTCCCCCTGCTTTTCCCAACGCCAATGAATCCTCTTACAGACAAGTCAGCTAATTTCCCTTTAATTAGTAGAAGCCTCCCAATTCTCTTTACTGTATAGTGGTGGTGAGATTTGCCAATCTCTGCATTTTAACCTCTACACTTGAAATATTAACTCAGATCTCAACCTTTCCCTATTCAAGGCAAAGTAAGGGATTCCCCGAGGACAGTCCCCAACACACACACACACACACACACACACACACACACACAGAGCCCTTGACCAGAGCACTTCCCTGAAAAAAGATAGTCTCTGCCCTCAATTACTGTGTTCTTCATAAGGTACACTCAATTTCCTTTTAGCCCCAATCTTTTTTTTTTTTTTTTAAGATGGTATTTATTTCTTGGAGAAAGAGTATGAGTGAACGGGGAGGGGCAGAGGGAAGGAAGAAAGAATCTGAAGCAGACTCCTCACTGAGCCTAGAACCAAAGCTGGGCTCTATCCCAGGACCAACCTGCATGAAATCATGACCTGAGCCGAAACCAAGAGGAAACCAAGAGTTGGAAGCATAACTCACGGTGCCACTCAGGCTCCTATCTTCCCAATCTTCTTAAATAGACTGATATTGACTGTATAGGGTACTGTGAAATGATGCTGAATAATGTTTGGGCAGATTCTGCACGTGTCTTAAATTTCAAGGTCAGAAGTTTGTAACATGTAGGTAATTTATTGCTTTTTGGTTTTAGCTTTCTTCTTCTGTTATTCTTAAAAAACTGGAAGAGTCCTCGCCAGCATCTGTCATTTCCTGACTTGTTTATTTTAGCCATTCTGACTGGTGTGAGGGGAACACTCCTACACTGTTGGTGGGAATGCAAGCTGGTGCAGCCACTCTGGAAAACAGCATGGAGGTTCCTCAAAATGTTGAAAATAGAACTGCCCTATGACCCAGCAATTGCACTATTGGGTATTTACCCCAAAGATACAAACGTGGTGATCCAAAGGGGCACGTGCACCCGAATGTTTATAGCAGCAATGTCCACAATAGCCAAACTATGGAAAGAACCTAGATGTCCATCAACAGATGAATGGATCAAGAAGATGTGGTATATATACACAATGGAATACTATGCAGCCATCAAAAGAAATGAAATCTTGCCATTTGCGACAACATGGATGGAACTAGAGCGTATCATGCTTAGTGAAATAAGTCAAGCAGAGAAAGACAACTATCATATGATCTCCCTGATATGAGGAAGTGATGATGCAACATGGGGGCTTAAGTGGGTACGAGAAGAATCAATGAAACAAGATGGAATTGGGAGGGAGACAAACCATAAGTGACTCTTAATCTCACAAAAGAAACTGAGGGTTGCTGGGGGGTGGGGGGGTTTGGGAGAAGGGGGTGGGATTATGGACATTGGGGAGGGTATGTGCTTTGGTGAGTGCTGTGAAGTGTGTAAACCTGGTGATTCATAGACCTGTACCCCTGGGGATAAAAATATATGTTTATAAAAAGTAAAAAATTAAAAAAAAAACTGGAAGAGTCTTACTCATCACTCTCTTACGATGGTACTATTCTAGTAATTAAAAAACACTATCTTCAACATTAGATTATTGAACAGATAGGATGTTTGGGTCTGCTACAGAAAACCGCAAATCTATACAATTATATAATGCAGAGGGATTTCCAAATATTGTTCATGTTCCTGACTTTTCCATTATCAATGATCCGATTTTGTGCTGTTCTTCCCTACTTGGTCCCATTGTACATGGCCAGGACAGGGTAGGGTATGACCAACACATTGTTTTCCTTGTTTATGTATTGGTATGTATGTATGTATGTATGTATGTATGTATGTATTATAGCACTAACATCACATTTTTTAATGCTTTTTTAAAGATTTTATTTATTTATTTGACAAACAGAGATCACAAGTAGAGAGGCAGGTGGGATGGGGAGGGTTGGGGTAGGAGAAGCAGGCTCCCCGCTGAGCAGGAAGCCTGATGTGGGGCTTGATCCCAGGACCCTGAGATCATGACCTGAGCCTCAGGCAAAGGCTTAACCCATTGGGCCACCCAGGTGCCCCAACATCACATTTAATAAGGGCCTACTATGTCCCAAAATCTGTGATAAGAATTTTAAATCCATCCCATTTATTTTTTATGCCAACTTTAGGTACTATTTTTTCCAATGAATTTTCCAGTTCATTGAGATATAACTGACATGTAATATCACTTAAGTTTAAAGCATACAACATAATTTGATATATGTATATATTGTTAAATGATCACTATAATAAAAATAGTTAACACATCTATCACCTCATGTAGTTGTCGTTTTTTGTTGTGATTGATAACTGTTACTATTTTAAATCAACAACTCTTTGAAAAATATTAAATTGTCTTTTGTAAAATAAATTAAATAGAACAAGAATCACAGTAAGTGCTCAGATTAGAACAGCTTTGACCATAACAGCCAAATTCAAGCACATAAATCTTTTGTTCTGAATTACTGCATCATTAACAAACCAGTTTTTAACTTGTAATTTTTAAATATATATCCCCAATCATTAAAAAAAGAAAAAAGAAAAAGAAATGGGAATGCACACTCACTTCTACAGACACACCAATTACATAACATAAAATTTTAAAAGAAGTTTTCTAAACATTTTTGGTATAATGTAAATAAAATAATTATTTCCCATTCAGTAAAAATGTTTTCATCACAATTTATCTAACTATTTGCTGTTGCTAAGGCATTAACTAATCAATCCAACAGTCAAAGAAATAGAAATCTGTGCCTTAGAGTTTAAAAACACTGAAGGTGTTATGAAGGTAGTCACTCACAGTGAGAAATGCATATAAGAATATGAATTGGAACTTGGGTTGCCTGTTTTCCAGTTATTTTGTTGAAAACAAATCTAATTCGCAGCAAGGACTGCTAATCATAAAAAGACATAATTCTTTCCTTCCCCCCTTGGTACTTCTCCATAGGTATTCAGCCACAAAAAGCTATGAACCTTAGATTCAGATGTAGCCATAGCCTTCCTCAAGCTGTGCTTGTATCTATCAGACTGCATCATCCTCCCATTAGGGAGTGTATCATGATGTTTTTATTCCCAATTGATGCAAAGTAGCCCTGTTGTAACAGAAGGCCACACAGGGAGTTTACTGAGTAATTTCTTTTGCTTTCACGTTGTCACTCTGAGCACCTCAGGCAAATTCTTCCCTTTCTGATTGGTGAAGAGATGGGTGAAAGCTGAAATTTCTTATATCCCCTAGGAGGATGTAAAATGTAGGTTAAATTCTCATAATATGATTGACTTGAAAAATTTATCTGCAATCCCCAGAGGAGAAAACATGACGAATGAGTGTCTGTGAAACATGAAATGGTCCCTAAGTCATCTGGTAGCTCTGGAAAGTAAAATATTTCTTTTTGATAGACACTGCCCACATTTCCAATGGCTATATTATGCAACTGTCAACTGAATGTCATTAGACATGATTTTGAAGGCCAAAAGAGTAATATTTCATGGAACCAAAACCAGAATGTAATTTAAAAGTCAATAACCCCCACCCTGAATAAAAGTCTTGACCTCTGTTTTCAAAAGTAAATGGAAGGAAAGCCTTACACTTACCAACCAGGGCTTCCCTGGAAGAATTATTTTTGGTTGTTTTTTTAATATACTAAAATTTTTTTCTCAGTGGATTTTAAAAGACTGTTCATGTTAGTAACTTGAAGGAACTAACATTCTTTCCTTTAGAGACTGCTAAATGCTTCAAGAAAAATAAGGAAACAAAGAATGCTTCACTTAGAGGTCCCAAGAGAGAAGCTTCCAGAAGGACAAGGCTGATCTTTTGTGCATTTCTTCTTTTGTGTGATCAAAGCCTGAGCTAATTGGCCTGTAAGGACAAAGCTTGATCCATTTTAGGGCTCCCATAGAGCCTGCCTTATGGAAGGGGTAAGTAGATTAAAGAGAAACAGATCTCTTGGGAATAGAGGGTGACTGTCTTAAAAGGAGAACTTTTACATTTAAAATAATAAAGTATCTGACAATACAAACAGAGTTGGGCATGCTCTGAAGTAGAAATGTTAAAGCAAATAAAATAAATCACAAAGAGTTACAGAAAAGTAATGTATGAAAGGAAGTTTCATAAAACTTTCACCAATTATTTGAATTGAAGTAGGAAAAGAAGACATGGGCTGAAAAACTTGGTTATTTTGTTCTAGCACTGCCATTTACTCCTTGCGATGTTCTCAAAGGCTCTGGAAATTATTTTTGGTATTAACCTCAGGGCAATTTTTCAGTATCTGAAAGTTCATTTTTCTTATGAAGACCTGGAGGGCTCAAATATATTTTATTCTTTAGATATATTTTGTGGTAAAAGGGTTTAGAAGACATATGATCTGATTATATCCATGGAGCCCAATGCAAATTTTAGCACCCAAAATAGTTTCACTGTAATTCAACCAGGACTTAACTGTCTTTTTTTTTAAAGATTTTATTTATTTATTTGACAGTCAGAGATCACAAGTAGGCAGAGAGGCAGGCAGAGAGAAGGGAAGCAGGCTCCCCGCTGTGCAGAGAGCTTGATGCAGGGCTCGATTCCAGGATCCTGTGATCATGACCTGAGTAGAAGGCAGAGGCTTAACCCACTGAGCCACCCAGGTGCACCAGGACTTAACTATCTTATTAAAAATATTTCCCCTGAGCTGAAAAATGATACTATGTTCACCCTTGATACAGACCCATCCACACACTAATATACACACATGCACATACTCACACTCACACATTATGGAAAGTCTAGTTTCAGAGAATGAAGAAAAAGAGTGGCTATGGAAAGAAGTGCTTTCCCTGGGCCTCACACAAGCTTTGAGTCTCCTGAGAGTCACAAGAAAATTTTGTTCCTGCCTGAGTCTCTGCCCTGGCCTCATTCCCATGGACATCTCACATACACACCTCCTTGAATCTTCAGTTCTTTTTTCTTTTATCTCCCAGCCCTTGCTCATTATCTCTGATTTCTGCTACATCCAAAATTTAAACCATCATCATAAGAGGCGGCAGAGCATGGGGGTTAAGAGCATTCAGGCTGTGTGGTTATACAGATATGGACTGCAATCCCAGTCTGGAAATAACTGAATAGTACTTATTAAATTATTTAACCTCAGAAATTATCAGTTTTATTATATGTATCACATGAGGTTTAATGAGGATTAAGTAAAATAATGTATATCAAACATCCCGCATAAAATCTAAAATGCATTACATAAATTATTGTAGTCATTAACGTGTCTAGATATCTCCCAAATCATTGACTTTCATCTTCTTTTTTCCTTCCTTCCATCCTTCTTCCCTCCTTCCTTCCTTCCTTCCTTTCTTCTTTCTAAGGAGTGGGGGGAAGCAGAGGGAGAGGGGGCAGAGAGAATCGTAAGCAGGCTCCATGCCCAATGTGAAGCCTGATGTGGGGCTTGATCTCACAGCCCTTAGATCATGACCTGAGCCAAAATCAAGAGTTGGGATGCTTAACTACTGAGCCATGCAGGCATCCCTCATCTTCCTTTCAATATATTTTTGGGGGGTGCCTGGGTGGCTCAGTGGATTAAAGCCTCTGCCTTCAGCTCAGGTCATGATTCCAGGGTCCTGGGATTGAGCCCCATACCAGGCTCTCTGCTCAGCAGAAAGTCTGCTTCCTCCACTATCTCTGCCTGCTCTCTGCCTACTGTGATCGATCTCTTTCTCTCTCTCTCTGTCAAATAAATAAATACAATCTTTGGAAAAAATATTGAAAAAAAACAAACACTTTTTTTACTTCCAAGTGGACATTTTCACTCACACTAACCTATTCAAAACTGAACACATCATTTCCTAAATCACATTCACATCATCATTTTCTGGTTTCAGGGTTAAACCTTGAAAGCATCTTTTCTTCTTCCTTTTATCCTTCATTCCTTCTGTTTAATCAGTGACTAAGTTGTAGAGCATTTACTGAAACAGGTCCACATTCCATACAGACTATGGTAAGTGCCTCCTACCTGAACTTCAGATTTTGGGAACTCCTTGAATTTTAACCTTTGCAGGTACAGCTCAAAGAATGTTACTACCCTGACTGAAAAGTTCTAATGCCCACTTTGGCTACCGATTTTGAACACAGTGGAATTTCACTGACATCTTTAAGGATGTCTCCATGAAATATTTCTACATGCTCAAAGCATATCGAATCACTTCTTTGCTTTTCTTTATTCATTTCTACTATGCCTTCATTTATTATATAACTTATTTATATCAATAAATATTTGGTAAAGTAAATTCTATTTTAGTGAAAACCTGAAGTCTGAGCACTCCTGGATACAAATGTCATTGGGAATAAGAGTCTATCAATTTGTAAAAGGTTCTTTTATAGTCAATTGTTTTAAGCCAAACAAATCAATTACCTTCTAAGATGATTATCTCAAAAGCTTAAGAATTTTTTTTTAAGCTTGAGAATTCACTCAGATATAACTAAAATAATGGAATTCATGGAAATATTCTTTTTTTAAAGATTCATTTATTTATTTATTTGACAGAGATCACACGCAGGCAAAGAGGCAGGCAAAGAAAGAGAGAGGAGGAAGCAGGCTCCCTGCCAAGCAGCGAGCCTGATGGGGGGCTCGATCCCAGGACCCTGCAATCATGACCTGAGCTGAAGGCAGAGGCTTTAACCCACTAAGCCACCCAGGCACCCCCATGGAAATATTCTTATATGAAATATTCTTCAGCTGGAAAGAAAAGAAAAAAGAAAAAAGAAAAAAAAGCACAACCCTGAAAACAGATTGAAGGTATATCAAAATACCAAGACATAAAAATCAAATTTACTCAAGTTTAAACAATCTGGGCACAATGAGATCATAGTAAAATAATGAATCAGGTTTGGATTCTTATTTCCCTCAGGTGAATGGTATAAAATTATTCCTTCCCCAAATATCTCTGGAGGTCTCAAGAGCTTTCACATTTGTGCTCACAAAAAAATTCCATTTCCACAGACTCCCTGCTATACCAGTGAGCACAGCAATTTCTTCAACGTTACTTCCTACTTCCAAGGTCTTGAGGTCTCACCACACCAGTATGACATGGTACCATTTCCCAATTACTGTCTTATTTTGCCACTTATATATCTTTTCAACAATAAAGATGCCAATATTTTCCAAAGAACTGAAAGAGTTCTAGGCAGGAGTCATATTGCCTGGCTTTTCTAAATTGCCTCTTTCTCTCTGATTTCTAGGTTATATTTTGCAAGTTCTCATGTTCAAAACTTCATTCTAGAAGGTCTTCATCCTGCATGCAAATCGATTTATGCAGATGGACACCTGTGCACTGCCAGTCACTCATTTATCAGACAAATATTGAATTCCACATCGCACTCAGCTGGGAATATTCTGCTACAGATGAAGGCATCAAGCATTTTTATCACTTAAAGCAGAGAAAAATGGAAGAATTATGCTTGCAACATATCATATAGATTGTGTTCATTTTGCTGCTTCTTGGATTGAGAGCACCAATATAGATCATTTGGTCTGTGAAAGTTTTATTGAATCAATATACCATACTGTAAGTAGTGATTGCAACCTTAGCTGAATTCCAGCTTGGACAAAGTCTACAAGTCAGAACTCCAAAATCAGAGTTTCTGGAAACTGATTACAAATTATATTTACTGACTATATTTATTTAAGGCCTATATGTGCTTATACATTCAATAAAATTTTGAGTCACAACTATGGCTGTTTTTACAAGGCCAACCAACAAACTATATATTAAAACTATGTAGAATCAATTTTAAAGAACTTTAATCATTCTGCATTTATTTAAAATTGGCCCAGCAAACAACTGTTCCATATTAAAAATTATGATTTCAGTTTTCTCCCATAAATAGCAGGTATAGATTTTAACTAATCTACCTATGCCTTCTATTGAATGTGCCTCCAATATAGATCTATATACTTGTCAAATTTTGAAAATAGAGTAATTCAATGATGATAATGTTGGGGGAAAGTTCTCTACCAGTCTCATAGCTTTTTCTGTCTTGTTACATAGCACTGATTGCCCTTTACACCAGCCTACATCCATGGGGATGCTTATTGAGGGAACAGGCTGGGAATACAGAATTAGTGCTTTCCAAATCTAAGAGCAGGCATGCTTACTGCTATTTACAGAAGACTCAGTTTCCTGAGACTCACAGTTCTCCTGACACACCACCTACTGTGTGTACAATCGAATGATGGGCTCTCTGTGTCACTCCCATAAACTTAGGTTCAAGGGGAATTAACACAAGCATGAACATTTTCATGATGTTTACTGTTCTGTGAATAATAAGGTCTCTGTGACCAAAGAGTCACATGTGTCTTCTGCCCGGATCCATAAAGCTTGACAGGCTTACTAGTTAGTTTGCAAGATGGGCTCAATGTAAGACCCTTCATTGTTCATGACAGTTTTGGGGGGATGGGATCCTAACAGAAGCATAGCCAGTAAAAGGAATTTTAAGGACCTCACAGACTGATTAACAAGATTCAAAGAAAGCCCAAGTGGTGGACCATAGCCTAGCTCAGTTAGTAGATTCTTGATCTGGGGACCTAAGTTTGATCCCCACACTGGGTGTAGAGATCACTTAAAAATAAAATCTTTACAAAAAAAAAAAAAAAAAAAAAAAAAAAAGACAAACAAAGAGAAAAGCAAAGAAAGTCCAAAGGGATCAATAGTGAATGTGTCATTAATTTAATTAAAGAAGGAGACCATTAGACTGAGGTAGCTCTGATGCTGTGGTAGCCTAACCTAACCAAAATCGCAGTCTGTAGATATCTCAAGATTATAAAATAAAAATTTTTATATGCTTCAGTTTATCTTTTAACAATGCTGGCCAAATTATATGGTCAAACAGGCAATATACAATCTTCTATTTTATTGGCTGCATTTTAAAAAAGAATTGGGAGGTTGCTTTAGTCCTTGTATAGCAGAGGAGATTCAAAAACAGCAGCTAAAATGATTTATGTTGCATGCCTGACTCAGAGTAAGTGCATGGGGAATGATTATTCACCTGGATGACTGGAAAGAGAGGAGGACACCATGAACTTGTCATGTCCACCATCATGAAACTCTCCTTCCAGGAACAGTCTTCAGGTGGTCACTTTTCAATGTTACATTTTAATATGATAGAGACGAGCTAGTTATTTGTCAGACCTTCCAGCTTGCTCTTCCATGTCTCTCAGCTTTCCTTTGGGTTAAGGATGTTCAAGGGACTGAGTTCTGCCCAACAGAACGTTAGCAAGCAGTATAATACATACGGTCTGCAGGAAATTTCTGGTGAATTTCTCAGGGATACTCTCTCATCTCATGTCAGCTAGTCTGATGCAAAAAATCTAGGTGAAAACTCCAAAGCACTAGTGAAGAGAAAAGCACATTTTTTTTTTTTTTTCTCAAAAGGCAAGATAGTAAATAGCAGGCTTTATGGGACACCCAAGATCTCTAACACACATTATTCTTTATTTTTTACAATCCCTTTAAAAGAGTGGGAAGCATTCTTAGTTCGGAGGTTGTTCAAAAAATGAGGTATGGGCTGGATTTAACCCACAGTGGGGGGTGGACAAAGGCACTGGAGGAAAGAAACCTACCTCATTGCAGGGAGCAGAGACCTTCCACAGTAAAATGACACATGAGCAGGTGACCCCTTGAAATTCTGACAGCTTTTTTTTTTCCTTATAATAATCTACCTAAAACTGTTATGATATTTCTGACAAGTTGAATCTGATGACAAATATCCTCAGACGATGAATGTGTTGTTTAATTGAAGGGGAATATAAATTAACATTACACTGAATCTGACCTTTAGTAAACATGACTATGCAGGTAAAGAACAGGTAATGATCTTTAAGGAGACAGAACACACCTAAAAGAGAACACACAACCAAGAGAAACTGACTTCTTTGCCTTTATTTTATTGACAGTTCCCAAATGGCAGATTTGCTCTCAAATATTCTTATGAAGGTGCTTCTACAGGCTAATTACTAACATATTGTAATATATGTGAGAGCATGCATTAACTCTGATATTAACTTCTTTAGTTTTTAAAACATGAGAAATGCATTGTTTAGAACTAAAAAAAAAAAAAAAATTTTGAAATGTTGATAGCTTTTCTATCCATCAGCTAAAGGTAAGAATCACATTCCATGAATAACTAGTCCTGGCTCTCCTCGCTATGACACCAATGTCTTTCCAAATATGGAGAGCTATACAATATTTTAAAATCATAATATGCTTTGTGACCTAGGATGTGGTTTCTCCAAAAGTTAAATGCTTATAAAATGTCAGGATACTCCATTAGCTCTAAATCACATATACTGTAAAGCAGTCTAAATCTATTCAGGGCTTCACCACTTTAGATTTCACATTACATATATTTTTATACTCATATTACTCTAGTTAGAAATAAATCAGTTAGAGTAATAGGCTGACATCCAGGATAAGCGAAAATATTGTGCCTAAGACAAACAGGATTTCTTGAATATGGTCAAGGAGGTGAAACGTTTGGGTATTGTTCTATCCCACAAGGTTAAGGTTCCTTGGAAAGATAAATTAAGTTATCTTGACTGAAGGCTGAAGGAGAGCAAAAGGACAGTTGCCAGCATGAATCTTCTCATTAGGATGATATGCAATTGCTCTGAACTTATCTTTGTATTTTTCATCATGTGTCACACCTTCACTGGCAACATCAACAGTGTTCTTGCGCAATTACCTAGCTTTTGACTATATAGTTTACATTTTGACACATAATACCTTCAGATTTTTTTGTTTTGTTTTGTTTTCTGTATTTGTGGGGTTTTTTTGTTTTGTTTGGTTTGGTTTGGTTTCTTTGGCAAGTGGCTGACTTTTATTAGAATTTGCTACTACTAGTTTATACAATAGAGTTTGTAGCAGAGCTTTGGTAGCACTAAGTAACTGATTATTATAATAAAGATAAACAATACGTATATGCCAGACTTTGGAAAATTTCCCCTAGATCATATGTATTAGATAAGATGTTTATTGAAGAGCTACGCACACATACACTAATATACGCATAACATACACAAACATTACAACTTTTGAATTTCCTATGAATGAATAATCTTGGAGACGTGAGCATATAGGATTGTATCCCCCCCACACACCAAAAAAAGATAATATGAGCTCAAATCAAATCAAACTCATATTAAAAGTGGTGTTGCACATATTGTGTCTGATATACTCTTAGAGTTCAGGAGTTGTTAGGAATTTCAAATAAAATAAGAGACTGTAATTTGTTAAGGAGAATAATCATGATGATGAGGAAATTAAGAAGGAAGAAATGAAGAAATTAACATGAAGAAATTAACACAAGAGGTTGGGTGTCTTGCCCAAGTTCAGAGATCTTCAAAGTGAGGAATGAACTCTCAGGTTAATCAGTTTATTGTTTGGCAATATAACCTCCCACGTCCAGAACAGGTGATGTATCTGAGGACAGTATATGGCTTCAATTTTACCTTATTGCCAACGTTTCACTAAAGTATATGCCTTAAAATATGAGCGTGTTTTGTGGGTAAAGTGGAAACCTTTAGCAAATATTTGAGAAATCACTTACATCTAATCTGTCACGTAAGTAGCTACATTGCGAAATTAACCAAGATGTGATGAGTCAACATTCACTTTTCACTAACAAACATGCTACTTTGGAAACAGGGCATTCATGTCAAAGAAATCCTAAAAAAGGCCTAAAAAGACCAATTGAAAAGTAGTATTTAAATAAGCTTAAAGGACATTTAAAAGGTCATAAAGAGAAGAGTTTGAAATTAAAAAACATATCGACAGACTAAAAAATATTGAGTAATAACGGATTAAACTGCAAAATTAGGTTTTTACACATTCATTTGTACAATTAGATTTTATAAAACTGCAAGATTTCTAGATTTAAGTCACAAAGGCATCCTTACTTAAGATATTCATAAAAAAAATCAAGAATTCCATTATGATCAGCTAGTCTAGGTATTTCTCTAAATAAATTTCTTATTTTTCACTTCATCCTTCCAGATTTTAGCAAGGTGTAGCAGTCTTCTTTAGTGAAGTAAATTTTGTTATATTTATATGTCAGAAACAAAAATCAATTTTTGGTTGTCAAATTGCTGGAGAACTAACAAAACTGAATGTGAGCATTTAAAAGAACAAGACATTAAAGGAAGGAACTGGAAGACCAAATCAAAACTCCCAAGAATCATATTGCAGAGGTGAAGAAAGAAATTCAGGAGACAGAATCTGGTAGGTTGGTAGTTGCGTGTGAAAAATGAAAAGAGATACGAACTCCATTCTATCAAGAGGATGTGTTGAAATTTGGTTGAAGGGATGAGAAAGAGTCTCAATTTGTTATAGCTATGTGCTTAGGGTCTCAAAAACATCTACAGAAAGCTATTAGGCTTCCTTCTAATTCTGTGAGACCAAATAAAGGAAACCACATTTAAATGAAGTTAGGCCAGAAAAGGGAGCTATCATACCCTACCACTCTTTCTTCTTGAGTTACAGACCCAAGGAGAAGAGACAAACTTTGCCTCCTTGCCCAGCAACAAGCTCAGCCAATAAGAAAATAACACAACTTACTCAATTGAGTAACACAAATTATTCGACCCTAAACTCTGGATTTCCTTCCAAGGACTTTCCTTCAAAGCAGCCCCTCTCACCTTCCCCCTTCTCTGTACCTACTCTGATCCCCACTCTTGCCTTTGGTTTGCTATAGCTTGCAGGTCCCAACTTGCAATTCCTCTCCTATTCCTGAATAAACCCACTTTGCTGGTAAGATAACTGGCTATTTTCCTTTTACGTTGGACAGCCTCAAATATTTCTCTATATATAATCAAAAAAATCAAATTGAAACTATTCAAAACAGCGTTGTTTTTTTAAGTAACCTCCACACTTCACCTCCTTTATTGCTAGTTCTCTTCTTTATTTTTTTTTTCTGATTCCACTCTGTTCCTCCACATCTTAATTCTTTTTTTTTTTTTTAAAGATTTTATTTATTCGACAGAGAAAGATCACAAGTAGGCAGAGAGGCAGGCAGAGAGAGAGGAGGAAGCAGGCTCCCCACCGAGCAGAGAGCCCGATGCGGGGCTCGATCCCAGGACCCTAGGATCATGACCTGAGCCGAAAGCAGAGGCTTTAACCCACTGAGCCACCCAGGCACCCCCCTCCACATCTTAATTCTTATGGTCACTACTTACTATGTACGCAGGACACCCTAAAGCTTTTCTTATTGCAGGGGAATTTTCACAGAATACATGCAATTGGTGTGATGCCCAAATATGCCATAACCAAATAAGAGGGGGTAAAAAGTGTTTTTATCACAGGTAGATTTTTGGGGCACCTGGGTGGCTCAGTGGGTTAAAGCCTCTGCCTTCAGTTCAGGTTATGATCCCAGGTTCCTGGGATTGAGCCCCGCATCAGGCTCTCTGCTAGGCCAGGAGCCTGCTTCCTCCTCTCTCTCTGCCCACTTGTGACTGCTGTCTGTCAAATAAATAAATAAAATCTTTAAAAAAAAAAAAAAAGTAGATCTTCTCTAATTACCTAAACAAAAGAAAGATTTTTTTTTAATTTATCTGATGTGGGAAACAAAGGAGGAAGAAAAATTTTTTACTTATTTATTTGACAGAGATCATAGTAGGCAGAGAGACAGGCAGAGAGAGAGTGAGAAAGGGAGGAGGAAGCAGGCTCCCCGCTGAGCATAGAGCCCGATGCAGGGCTCCATCCCAGTATTGTGGGATCATGACCTGAGCCAAAGGGAGAGGCTTTAACCCACTGAATCACCCAGATGCCCCGAGAAGAAAAATTGTTAAACTTCCTTACTACCTACAGCCCACTGACAAGTCCTTGAAACAGGCAGAGTGGCATTCCTCTAGGGACACAATCTCATGTTAATACTTTGCTAAGGGCAAAGGGCAATCCTAGCCTGACCACTGCCACCCACTTCTGTAAATCTACTTTAATGTATAAAAATTCTTTTGGAAACTTCCTTTATCTCTAACCTCCCTCCCCCCTGGCCCGTCCCTAAGATATGTGTTGGTAATCATTCCCCTGAGCAAATTGCCCACCAGTATACATCTGAAGGGTCTCATACTAAGGTTTTATTAGACTATAATAAATTACCTTTCCCCAACAATAGTTAGCCCCCCTCAAGGTCCTGGAAGCCTTGCTTTCAAAATTCCTTAGAGACTTACTTGTCCCCACCCCCCTCCCAACCTGAAAGTATATAATGGGCCCCTACTCATGACCCCAGTACAGTTCTTTCTGCCCATGGGTCCTGTCCCCTGCTTCGGTAAAATTATCTTTTTGCACCAAAGACATCTCAAGAATTCTTTCTTGATTGTTGGCTTCAAACCCTAACATCTTTCCTACACCGTATTAACTCTCATCATTTTTACCTGAGGCATATCTATATCACCTTCTCTGTGGATCTAAAAAATACTTCCCAAAGTCTTGATGTATTATCACAGCAGGGAAGAGATTGTAAATGTTTGCTGGTATATGCAAGAGGTGTTTTCTCTGTGTGACTCAAGTTTCTGCCACCTGTCTTAGGGACAGAAAGAGGTGGAAAGGACTAAATTAGTGCTCTTTGGCTAGAGGATAGAGATTCCCCCAATTTCCACTCTAAGATCAAATTAATATGAAACAGTTTCAGAAACTTGTAAACTTGTAAACTTGTAAAATCCCAGGAGACCAAACATAAATGGGATGAAATGGAATGTAACTGTTGGGTCCCCCAATAATGGGTCCATGGTCAAAGGAGTGAGACTGATAAAAAGCGAAGGTCAAGCAAAGCTTTATTTTGCACCAAGCATCAAGAATCAAACGGACCATCAAACAGACTAGTCTGGTTGGGGCCGCGCCTTACAGAGAGGGCGACCCCTCCCTGCCTCACAGACTAACTTTTATAGAGCAAAGGCCATGTGGTTGGGCCTGGCCACACGCAGGTGGCGAATGAGATTGTTACCCACAGAGAAAGCTGCACGGTCATGCTAGGTCACACACGGGTGGCCATTGAATTACAATTCACCCCATAGTAGCTATTTGAACTAGCCTATCACCTTGGTCAGAACTGGTGCCCAAAAGGCGGGGCCTACACTCCTTGGTAGCTAGTGAGACAGTATGCATACTCCACTGACTGGATGTCTCCACCTGACCTGACTCATCCCTGCATTCGGCTGTTATCTCCACCTGACCTGACCCACCCTTGTATTTGGTAAGTTCCGGTGGGGGGGGGGGCGCATGCGGCAGGGTCAGTTTAAGTTTTGCTGCATAAACAACAAAATGGCTGTTCAACCAAGGTGGGGGCGCTCAGGCTAAATAGGCCCTTACATAACAATGGAAGAAATATAAGAGGGCAAACACACTCGAAAGTTTTTATAATGTTCTCTTAAAATATTGTATCATTATCAAATAAACATTTTAGAGTAATTTATACTGATTTTTTTTTTTTTAATGTTGTTTTGCACCTTTGGAATGCAGCAAAGGAGGTCCTGAGAGAGAAGTATATAGCAGTACAGGTCTTCCTCAAGAAACAGGAAAAGTCTCAAATACACGACCTAACTTACAATTACAGGAGCTGGAAAAAGAACATCAAATTTGGCCTAAATCCAGGAGGAGAAGGGAAGTAATAATCAGAGCAGAAATCAATGGTAATAGTAGTTAAATGTTGTTTTGCTCAAAAACAAGTGAGATGGTCATTAAATGACCCCAGGCCATTAAATGGTCATCCGCAGATGTGGGATGGTCTTAAATTCTGGGTCATATAACACCTTGCATTATATACACAATTTGTTGAAAATTCTAAGCAAATCAGTACTACAGAGTATTCTCACAGCCTCTTTCACTGGCTGAAACCATGAGTCCATAAACAAGGGACAAAGCAGTCATTGTTTCGTATTGTTCCTCCTGCATGAAACTGAGGGGGAGCAGAATTTGTCACCCCAAAATATGCCTCTTGGCATAAGGAATATTTAGGCTGATTATTTTTAAGAAATAACAGACACAGGAAAGCCTCTGAAAACAAAGCAGGAAGGTACACTTTGGTAGGAGCCATTTACATTTACAAGGGAAATTTCTATTTGCAAAGGTGTCTTCAGGCTGCACCAGGATTAGGGAGGGGATGACTAAACCTCTAGAAATTCATCAGCAGAGAAGAAAAAGGTGATGACTTAAATTTGCATAACAACCATGTCCTTGTTTACTTTGCTTTTCCGGGTAACTTCCCATAACTGAGCCACCCCAAACATTTAGCTGGAGATGTTATTTATGGTGGTCGCTTAAGCCATTTCTGAGAGTTACTTAATTTTCCTGGGTGTCTCCAGGAGGTACATATTATTAAACTTTTATTTGCTTTTCTTCTATTAATCTGTCTTTTATTGGGGGTGGGAGAAGGAGGTATTCCCAGCCTGGAACCTAGATGAGTAAAGGGAAAATTATTTTTCCTTCCCTACAAAAACACAAAGATGACTACCAGTTTTGCCACTCACATTAAAAGTTAATGATCACAATATAAAATCTGTTTCCTATTTTCATTTTTGTAGTTAATAACATACTTTAATTTTTCTTTCTTGATCCAGGTAATGCATAAGTGACAATATTCTATAAGTTTAAATAAACCAAACATAATCTAAATAGGATAAAAACATTGGTGGTTAGTGTTTCTCTATATGTGGGATTGCAGAAGAGACTTTGATGTAGGGTGCCTGATGCAGAGATGTCGGGATTTCAATAAATATCGATTGTGGACTGAAAATATCAGACCTTGGGGTTAAAAATGAGCAACAAGGCATCTTACGCCTCAAAAGAACTAAGAGCCACGCGGGGTGGAAGACCTCAGGAAATAAAATGATAGGGGATCAAGGCTGGAGCACTTAGGAGGGAATGGAGGCTAGATATTTTCAAAAAAAAGAAGCAGCAGCAGCTTCTGGTTGAAAGATCGTTTCAGAGTCAAAGTTGCTAATGGGTTATTCCTAAAAGCTGGAAACAAAGTTCCCCATGTGATTTTCACAAATGATACTTTTAAATTGTCCTTTGTTCTAATTATTTTTCCAAAGAACTAATACCATAAAAATAGACTTCTATGTTTAGAAACAGAAAAAAAAATAAGTTACAAAACCACATTTTACCTTTATTCTTCAAGATAACTTGCTTCATATTTATCTTTTCACTGAATTCCTGGTACATTACCACCCATGGGCTCAAAACATTTATTCAAAAATCTCTATCATAGTTATTCCATTTGAAGTGGTAGAAAAGCTTCAAAATGATAAATCCCATTGAAGGCAACTATAAACAACATTTGATTCATATATACTAAAACTTGTTATAAGTAACGAATGATTTAGATAGAGCACATTTAGCACTGTCTAGCGATGAACATTTATTATGGGAATATCACAGCAGATGAGGCCGGGGTAGATAGTAAACCATCAATCAGATGCGACCCCACAACAAATTGTACCTCATCAACTGCTTTAATATGTCATGAAGCTTCCAAATAGACATCACTGGACCATTTGTTAAGCCCAAACTACTTTTTCACTGACAAAGCAAAAGACATTTGGTATTTTCATTTATATGTAATATCAAAATGTATCGATGGGATCTAGCCGTCCAAAATAGAATTTCTATGAGGATGAGCCATTGAAATTCAGACCTTTGCTTCTTTACAGAAATTACTTGTAATCATGGCCTTTTACTTTATTTTATTTTATTTTTTACCAAATGTTATAAGAAAGAAGATTGTATTTAAATTCTGAAACTCTGAAAAGTCAACATTGCTGTATTTTAAAATATATTTTTATTCAAGCAAAATGGAAGAAAAATGTCATTCCCGCTTACATTTCTGTTATAAAACTAAGTATTAAGACATTCCCAAATGACATTGCAAGAAGAGCAAAAATAAAAATAGCATAGTGAAATGCTCATACGCTCACACAGCCTTGATAATTACACTATCAAGAAATGCTTCTTTGTGCTACAAAAAATACTTATTTCGAAAAAAAAAATCATAATCAAGCCTAGCCTTCTGGTATTAAAGAATCCCCTTTGTTCCTTCTGTCACATTTGTTATGATCTTTGTTTATCTCTGCAGTTAACGGAGCTTATTTCTCTTTCCTGTGACTCTGCGTAATTCTGCTTTACTTGGTGTTCTTCCTTAGACTGTAAGGTTCGTGAAGGTACAGGCAGCCTACGGAATTTCCACTCCATCCTGCCCCTTCTCTTGAATCACTAATTCTTGGATGTGTTATTCTGCTTCATAACCATCTTTCAAACAGGCCTTTTAAAAACCTACACAGAAGGGCACCTGGGTGGTTCAGTAGGTTAAAGCCTCTGCTTTCGGCTCAGGTCATGATCTTAGGGTTCTGGGATCAAGCCCCCCATCTAGCCCCACATAGGGCTCTCTGCTCAGCAGGGAGCCTGCTTCCTCCTCTCTCTGCCTGCCTCTCCGCATACTTGTGATCTCTGTCTGTCAAATGAATAAATAAAATCTTTAAAAAAAAACCCTACATAGATATAAGAAAATGTTGATACTAATATTGATTTGAAAGTACTGTGTTTCCTATTCTAATATTCAGATATAGGTTTTGGAGGTATATTATGTATTTTGCCTGATAAGTTAGATTCTGGAAATCCAGGTCCTCTTGTTAGTTAGACCTTTCAAAATGCATGTGTGTGGTTCCAAGAACATTAAATTACAAGAGGTCTGAAAGAAATGCAGCACTCTCCTGAGAAAGCAAATTAAAGGAATTTAGAACAGGATTTGGGAAAAGGGGCTCCAGAGTGAGGTGTTTTTCCCCTCTCCCCCAATTTGCAATGTTTTTATTATTGTTGTTTGTGTTTTGTTTTTTGTTTTTTTTTTTCCTCTCCCCAATTTGCAATAAGTGAGAAAAATTACTTTCAAAATTGGATCCAACGTGCCTGGGTGGCTGTCCTTAAGCATCTGCCTTCAGCTCAGGTCATGATCCCAGGGTCCTGGGACCAAATCCCACATCAGACTCCCTGGTAAGCAGGGAGCCTGCTTCTCCCACTCCTACTCCCCCAGCTTGTGTTCCCTCTCTCACCCTCTGTCAAACAAATAAATAATAACTTTAAAATAAAATAAAATAAAATAAAATTGGATCCAAAATTTCTATTAAGTTTTAGACAACAGTCTACCATGAACCTCATTTCTTGCAAGTCCTTGCTGAGTTTACCAAGCCACAGAGCAAACCACTCTCTGATTCTGAGCTGTTCTGCAGTAGGTTACATAGGCAATTAGGCAGGTCAGGACAACTATCTAACAAGTACTTATTCTCCAATGAAGGGGGAATGACAAGATGCTAAGTCCCGGGCCCTGGGTTCCTTTAGTACAGCACCATCTGGGCCCATTCAGACACCCTGTAGGACTTGGGAATAAGGGTGATGGACATATCATATCCATGGTCCTGCTGTTTACCGAGTCCGCAGTTTGTTAACAGGCTTGCTGTGATTCATTGAGTCTTGTCTACTTTGGGGAACCATGGAATTGTGGCAAGCCAACAGGCTCTCTTGCTTAGTCATCTCCTGGAGTCTTGTTACTCATTGCCATTCTCTATGAGGTTGGGGATCTTCTACAGTAGTTAATGGCATGTTTTATAAAAATAAAATTATATACTTTATGCTAAGAGGTTAACATATAATGAACAAAAATTGCAAAAGAGAAATTTGAAAACTATATCATGCTCATTTGTTATCAAATTTTCCCGTTACTACAGTTTTTATTTCTGGGGCTGTCTTCAAATGACATACTTTACAAGATCCTGCTTTATTTTCATTTTATACAACCACACAGAGAGGTGGATGGGAACATAGAGATAACCTCTCACAGCAGGTGTCCCTGAATGCTCTCCTCAGACTTCTAGTGATAATATGCATTGATGTCCACAAGACAGACATATCACTGACAGATGACTGCAGTCACTAGGGCATTAACTTTTACATTGATTTGAAATCTAGGGTTTTGTAAAACATCAATTAATTTAGCTACATTTTATTTTCCTTTCTTTATTCTTCCATTTGTTTGTTTGTTGGTTTTTCCCACCCCTTTTCGAACATACATGTAAACATCAAGGAGGGAAACTCTTCCCTTTCTCCTTGAAGCATCAAACTATCTATTTCCATCTTTCCACATGACTAAGAATGTTATCTTATTCCTCTTTTTTGGAGATAATAAGTCTCCACCTTTCTGTTTAATATTCCCCATACGAAAAGCGTTCCAAATTTCACAACATCCGATTCACCACTGTCTACCTAGTTCTCTGTGGAACTGTTTTCAAAAAGAATGACCAGACTACTTCCTTCCTAAAATCTGCATAGTATGTGAATGTAACCAACATGTAGATTTACCTATTTTTTCCTGAAATTCACATGACAACTGTTTGCTTAAATTAGGATTTTTTTTTCCCACATGAAATGATTCCAATGATATTTAAGCCATTCAGAATTAATCTAAACTGTTGATATTTACATGGGCTAGATTTTATTATATGGGGCTCTAATATCATCATTTAATTTGAGTATTTGAAAGATTTTTATTAAATATATTGGTCACTAGAATCAAAGAATAGTTTTTGGTTTTATTTTTTAAGATTTTAATTTAATTATTTGATATATATAGAGAGAGAAGGAGCAGGGGTAGGAGCAGAGGGAGAAGCAGACTCCCCATTGAGAAGGGAGCCCCATGTGGGGCTTGATCCCAGGACCCTGAGATCATGACCTGAGCTGAGGGCAGACATAAAACCAACTGAGCCACCCAGGCACTGCAAAGAATAATTTTTAATGAATTTCTGCTTTTTATGATATTGAACTATGACACTGCTAACTATCATTCTTAACTATGAAAGCATATTTTTTCATGTAGTTAAGTGGAAAAGGAAACTGATAAAAATATGTGCTTCAAATATTCAGTTGAAAGGAAATTCATAAACTATCAGCTATACATAGCTAGTGAACAAATACATATACACACACACATATATATATATATATATATATATAATTGAGGTATACTACTAATATACTAAAATTAAAACAAGGGACTAAAATAAGGGAATTTTTATATCAAATTGAAAAAAATAAATGATAATTGACTATACTATTAAAAGAACACTCGATCTGGTATTCAAATGCAGTTTAGGTCAGCATGTAAATTAAACCTTTTTTTTTGTAATTCTATTTGGCATTATGAATCAAGAACCTTAAAATGATCATATCCCCTGAGACAGTAATTCTATGGAATGATCAGATTTATGCTTAAAGATATTTATAGCAGAATGATAATGTAAAATTATATATATATATATATAGTAAAATAACTTCAAAAGTATATATATAAGATATTTCTCATTCTGCATTGAAAAGGTATATGCCTGAAGTGATGCAATATACATCTTTACTAATATGTGTATGCATGTGTATATCATATACATGTATATGAAGACCAAGAAAACTACTGTAGTAATTTTGAGTTCTTTTTAAAGTTTTTCTTCCCGAGGTGCCTAGGTGACTCAGTCAGTTAAACATCTGCTTAGGTCAGGTCATGATCTCAGGGTCAGGGATTGAGTCCCACATCTGGCTCACTGCTCAGCAGGAAGCCTACTCCTTCCTCTCCCTCTGCCTACTGCTCCCCCTGCTTGTGCTTGTGCTCCCTCACTCTTTGTGTCAAATAAATAAATAAAATATTTAAAAAATTAAAAAAAAATAAAGCTTTTCCCCCAACTTCCAATGTCTTTACATTGACCATATGCTATTGTTTAAATGAAAAACTGAATTAAACCTTCAGCTTACTTAGGATCTAACCTGGGCTAACATACTATGATAATTACTAAAACTCCTAAACAGCTCCTATTTGCCAAGACTGGATATTTCTAGAAAATGTATAACACAATATTAAAAAATTAAGCACCGAGATATTTTTTCATGTTATCCAACTTATGCTTTGTTCTTCGTTACCTAAAGTTCCAGAAATTATTTTTAAAGACAGAAGGTTTACTTCTCAACTAGTCAGAATTACATTTCCTATAATACTTTTAGGCTCTCAGAATACTCTTAAAATAATTGAATCTTCAATAATACTCCAATCAATCATAACTTAAATCCACACAGCTTTTGTTATGGCAGTTATTCAAGCCAATGCCATTCCTTTTTGATCAAGGAACAATTGGGTTTCCCTTTCTAATATCTTTCCAAATTTTTTTTTTAAGATTTTATTTATTCATTTGACAGACAGAGATCACAAGGCAGAGAGGCAGACAGAGAGAAAGGGGGAAGCAGGATCCCTGCTGAGCAGAAAGCCTGATGCAGGGCTCCATCCCAGGACCCTAAGATCATGACCTGAGCCGAAGGCAGAGACTTTAACCCACTGAGACACCCAGGCGTCCCCCCAAATGTTTTAATAATAAATTAACTCAGAGGCAAACATGATTATTAATAATATCCAAACAAGGATTGTTCTTAAGTTTTGTGGGTTTGGTTTTTTTTTTTAAGATTTTATTTTTTTATTTGAGGGAGACAGAACACGAGCCAGGGGGAGAAGCATAGGGAAAGGGAGAAGCAGCCTCCCCGCTGAGCATAGAGCCCCACACAGGGCTAGATTCAAGAACCCTGTGATCATGACCTGAGCCAAAAGCAGAAGCCCAACCAACTGAGCCACCCAGGCGCCTCTGTGTTTCCTTGGTTTTTATAATGACGATTTTTATACATCATGGAGAAGCAGGCAAGAAACTTATTAAACATGAACCGCTTTGCTCTATAGACTGGCTAAAGCATAGACAAGAATATATATATTCCAGGCTACTGCTAACCCCCATTTCCAACATTAGGTTGATATCTGAAACTCCCACACATTTGGAAGTTAGTTTTTAAATTACTTATTATTTCAAGCTAAGGGTCATATTAGGGAAGAATGGCATAATTAGACTTCCCTCTTACTATAGTCAGGATTTTATTACCTTAATTATTTCCACATCTAGACCCACATATCTAAGCAGTAAATTCAGTTTAATCTAAAATATAGTGACTGCGAACTTTTGCTAACTGGCTCCTTTTTTGCTTTAATACCATAATTGCTGACATTCATAAAGAAGACCCAGAGCCACTGTCATACCCTGAGATATGAAAATACATGAAAATTTGCAGTATTATGTTAAATAAAATGTAACATTTAAGAGTATTTGAAATTATTTTGGGCATTCATATTGAGAATGATTGATTGGCTTTTAATATTTCTATTAATCCTAAAACTTCATTCATCAGAAAACTGCATTCTCAGATCATAGCAGATAACAGAAAAAAAAGGAATTTTCAAGTCTTTCTCCCCCCTCCTCAAATAGATTGGGAGGGGAAGCATTTTTGGGGGGAAAAAAGGTCTTATTTGAAATCAAACTGATTTTATTTTACCCACTGATGAGAGCCCCCTATTTTCACGTACTTCTTAAAATGTCCAGATTTACCTGGCTCTGTCGGCACTGTCTTAAATCTATAAACCATGCAAATTACTTAATGCCTTCTGCCTCTCACAATCAACCCATAACAAACATGCTATTAGGTAATTTAAAGGATTAAAGCAATTGTCAACTGGTGGAATGAGAGAGAAAAATCCCTGTCCATTTTTCTGCCCTTTCGACTTTTCAAACATAATCCACTCACAGTAACACTTAGAAAGTATCCTAAATGAAAAAAAGAAAAAAGTATCCTAAATGGGTAGTTGTACAATATTTAAAATAATGAATTTTATTGTCTATTTAAGGTGTGTATAAACCACCCCATTCACTGAGTACTGCCCAGAGAAGAACACAGAGCTTCAGTTCAAGGAGACCATTGCAGTGTCATGTTTCAATAGTATTATATTTATCCTTTGTGGGTTGTTTTTTTTAAATAAACATATATTTTTATCCCCAGGGTTACAGGTCTGTGAATCGCCAGGTTTACACACTTCATAGCACTCACAATAGCACATACCCTCCCCAATGTCCATAACCACTCCCCCTTCTCCCCAACCCCCTCCCCCCAGCAACCCTCGGTTTGTTTTGTGAGATTAAGAGTCACTTTATCCCTTGTGGTTTTTGAGGCTAGGGAAGGGACCTTTTTACTTTTTTAGTGTTTAATTCTTTACACCTCAAAGTACTTTCATGAGTACCTATATTTCTTCCATTTCTTCCTTTCAATTGGGTTCTAATAGGAGGGAAAACATAAGACACTGACACTGAACATTTAGTATGATAGGTTCAATGGTATACCAATCTTTTCAATTGTGATAATGACAGATAATTTTATTGATGCTTAGCTGCATTCCTCAGTAGAACTTCTACTGTTCCTCGATGTTTATGTATTATTCAGACTAATAGTGATCCTAAAGTAGAAAAAGCTTCTTGTCTCTTAAAACTTTTATTGAGAAGAGTTCAAAATGCACACAGTTAAGTGCTATTCTGTGTGCATTTAATGTAGAGTGAAAAGCTGTTTGGTGCCCATTTTAGATTCACTGGCAACAAGACAGACAAGAAAGTATGTACAGGGAGTCATGAAGATATATATGAAAAATTAAGAGTTTAAAATTAATTTGAACTTATAATGTAATGCACCACGTGGAAATCTAAAAATCAATTTCCAAATGGAACAGCTTGAAACTTTTTCTTGCCATCTGGTTTTGGACCTGGCTCATTCAATTCCAATTCTGCCCTTGTAAATACTCCAATTTTATATATACTATATGGGAATGATAATCCATGCCACCTAAGCATATCTTGTATTTCCTAAAAATATAGTTGTTTTTGTTTTTTTCTACACTATCAATATTTCCTGCATGTCCTCTTAATCATGGATACTCTTATCTTTTTTTAAACCAGATGTGATATTATTATTTGATTTATTGACATACTAAAGAGTGATTGCATTTTATTTGGCTAATTAAAAATATATATATATATATCTAACATTTTTACATCTTTAATGAGCCTAAAATACACATTGATGAATTCAAATGAAGAGGGAAAAACAGATTTGGCTATTTGAGTCATAACTTAAGAGAAAAAGTAAGGCCTAATATATAGACATAGGATTTAAAAAGATTATGCATGGAAAGCATTTACACATGTTGGCATACATGGAGGGCTCAGTAAATGTTAGCAATTAGCCTTTGCTTTCTTTCTTTGTGTGCTAATAGTAATAAATAGAAGATTCAAATTTATATTTATTTTTTCTGAAGAAAATAGTTATTGAAAAACTATTACTAGTTGCTTTACATATGCCATCTTATTAGTTCCACACAAAATAACACTGTGAGAATGTTGAGAATTAAGTCAACCCCACCACCAGAGTCCACAGCTAATAAATGACAGAGATATGAGCAGACATTTGAGGTCTGTTTTTTGATGACACTCTCTCAAATAAGTTTAGCAAACGTGAGTTACCACATCACAAGACTGCCTTAATTGCCTTATAAAGATATCTGCAGGATACTGAAGCCAAGATTTTTGTAATCGAAATTATAAAAATTTAGGCTGCAATAAAATACATAAAAATGCATCTTTTCAAGGTATCTATTGATCATTTAGTTCTTAATAATTCAGTTAGATCTAACTGAAAGGAGACGACAGTTGTAAATCAAACAGATTTCCAGGAACTTCATGTTTTGTGTTTTGTTTTGTTTTGTTTTTAAGATTATTTATTTATTTGACAGAGAGAGAGAGAGAGAGAGAGATCCCAAGTAGGCAGAGATACAGGCAGAAAGAGAGGAGGAAGCAGGCTCCCTGCTGAGCAGAGAGCCCGATATGGGGCTCGATCCCAGGACCCCTAGACCACGACCTGACCCGAAGGCAGAGGCTTAACCCACTGAGCCACCCAGGCGCCCCTCATATTGTGTTTTTAAAATTAATAATTATAAGTTAAACTTCCGCTTTGGAAAAATATGTTACCACTTTCAAATTACTTAGCTAGTGTATCCATCCATGAATAAAAGAATGCTCTCATATATACATAAGACACTTAAAATTATAATAGTAAATCTTAAAGATCATCCAGTAGTTTAATTATGATATGAAGAACTCTTTTTTTTCAAATATGTATATTGAGACTTCAAGCTACATGTTTGTATCTCTATGAAACTTCTATAAAACTGTATAACTTATAACTGATAAATGGCATAAGTACATAATTTATACTCACATATTTAAATGCAGTAATTATAAAAGATTTTATTTATTTATATATGTGATATACTCATATATATTTACATGCTAATTTATATATACACGCTCACATATACACAGACTAATTTATTACAGTGATAATGCAAAATTACTTAGTAACTTTGATACAAAGTATTTTGAACTGTTAAACCATTTCAGAAGATATTCTGCACAACATACATTATATAAGGCAAATAGCTTTCAGTGAAAATTTTTCACCAACAGTAACATTATATAATAAATTTTTCACAGTGAGAGGAGGCCAACAGCACAGCTTGAACTTTCATTCTACTGGATGACCCTGTGTCACTGCTTTTGTTTTTAAGCTTTCAAAATGTGAATCTTGCAAATATAATGAGGTTGTGATAGGTATCTGCCAAAATCACTGAGGTAACTGGCATTGCATATTGTTCCCCTAAATATTATTGTAGTCATCATATGACTTGTTTTGCCAAATTCTACGATGGCCCTTGTTTCCAATCCTAAATTCTAAATTCAAAATTCTATTTCTTCTCCATAACTGTCAAAGCTACATTTAACTGATTCTGCTGTTATTTCTCACTAATTTTCAACATGCTGTCCATCATAGTCTGGTTGGTTACTCGAATGTCCTCTGAATGTATGTTACAGTTTGCCTGGGTTAAGTCCCTGGCTCAAAAACACATTACTTGGTAACTTTAATCAAGTTGTTACTCTTGTAGAACAAACGGGGGTGATAAATAATGATACCTTTTGGAAAGGGGAGATGTAGGCACTAAGTTACAGAATTCAAAGATATTACATAATACAGAGCCTAGTACAAAGTATGTGCTAAAGTAAAAAAGAAAAAAAAAAAAAAAAGGAAAGAAACTAACTTAGCTATATGGAGCATCAGCTCTATATTTCCTTGTCTTCCTTATTGTGGTTGTCATTTAAAATATCTTTCCCTTTTCTATTTCCCTATTCAAAGCCCTTAAAAAATGAGACACATAATTTATAATGCATGTATTATACTTGTTATTTTTCCAAACATATCTTATGCTTATCCTCTGTGTTCATTAAAATTATAAGTTTTACTTAGGAGCATCCAATAAATATTTGAATGAAGGTATACATTTCAGGTGTCCTACATATGAGTAAGCATAGTATGAGGGTATAGTTGATGGACATACATTTTGCTAATAGTACAATGCATACTGTTCCACTTTGAATGTACAAGTTACCTAACATTTTGCAGGGGGACCTTGAATGGAAATGCACGATCAGCACAGTTCTCTAACAGTGAGTCAAGTTTAACTCATCACACTTGGTAATCAACAACCTCAGCCCTAAATCCCTGCATGTGTCTCTACAACTGGTCCATGTAGTCCCCAAACAGGAGTGGGACATTCTGTTAGATAAATGAAAATCCATACTAGTTAGCCAGAAGCAATTCTCAGGCCCCCATGGATTCTGGAAGGCACTTCAGTTACATTCTGAATTGCCCTAAAATAAATTCTTTATTAGCTGCCAGCTATTACATTAGAGATTTCATGATGTGCCCCTGTCTCCAGAACATAATCTTGGACTTTGCCCAGCATGATAACGGCTTCTCTGATGACAGAGCTTTTGACACTGATATGAAAGGGATTCTACTAAGCATATGTAGGGTCTATCCTAATAGTCTATGTGGTGAACTCTTCATAAATTGACAGAAGGAATGAATTTCTATACTTATTCTGGCAACATATCAAAAGCTATAAATTGTCAGTATTGAATTTATTCATTAAATCTTTGTATTTTCCTGAATAATAATACCAGGGAAATATTTTCTTTATGTGAGAATATAAACTTACTAATTTAGCATTTTGTACAGACAGAATTCAAAATGTAACCATTCAGATAAACATTATTCATCAATGTATACATAATTTTTCTTATTGTGTAGCATACTATTATTGGCTAATAATAGTATTATTTCTACCAAAGAGCTCCATTATAAAATGGAATATAAAGCATACACTGTAGGATTAATATGATGTATAAGTTTTTTTTTTTGATCAGCAAGTTGTACTAGATTTCAAAATGAATCTGTTAAGTATAAACCACATGTAGCCTAAAAACAAACGGGCTCACAATTATTTTCTCCTTTTTATCAAGTACCGGGGCTCTTCCCTTCTTAATCCTAGAACATGTCACTCACCATGCCTCTCCACAGACCAAGTTCCCAAATAGATATTTAAAATTTATATTTTAAGGTGAACTGTCACAGCGATTAAATGGCTAAAAATACTGTAAGATATCACAAAAACAGTAATAGGAATGATTTTTTTTTTTTTGTACTTTAAAAGCCACTGTTTTCTCATTTAAAAAAAAAAGAAAAAGAGAAAAAGCACAAACGGAAAATACAAGACACACACACACACACACACACACACACAAATAAAAATCAGTATAAATCATCCAGAAGTTAGAAAGTGATTTGTGGAACAGCTTGAATGCTAGGGCTTACCCAAATTCACCCTATCTGAGGTTTGGGTATGATATAAAGAGAAGATGACTTCAGAATAAATTTTGGATATTTTACCCCTCCCCCACTCACCCTTAAAATAACACCAAGCCCAACTTTAGTTTTGTTTTTAACAGCACTGTCACTTACCTTAGCTGGAGACATGCTAATTAAAGAGGGGCAAAAAATCCCCTTTCCTCCCCATCCACCCACCACAAAAAAGAAAAAAAAAAATCCTTATAATCATAAATTACAGGTTCCTGGAGGGTTGAAATCTGTATTTATCATAGCTTTTTAGTGTTTTTTTCTGATATTAAGCTTTGCTGTACCATCTTAATAAATGGCTTTGTGGAATCAGGAAAGAGTTCTCTTTCTTTTGTGATGTTGTGTATCATTTTTAGGTACCATTTAGGGACTCTGAAATTTTGATTTGATTTTTAACATGATAACGCTGGAACTGTGATCCTTCACTTACTTTTCTTAAATTTTACTCCTAAATAAAGGTAATCCTATGGACTGGTATGGCTGAGTGACTGAAGGACAACTTTAGATGAGGCCCTAAGCTCTGGTCTCTGAAAACATGATGGCCTTTAGATGCAATGTGCTTCTTCTCTTTTCTTTTCAGAACAATTATCTGTTGTTTTGATGACCATGGTTTCTTTCTTTTTTAAAAAATTATTTTATAAACATATAATGTATTATTAGCCCCAGGGGTAAAGGTCTGTGAATCGCCAGGTTTACACACTTCACAGCACTCACCATTGATGACCATGGTTTCTTAATCAAACAACAATCTAACAGATAAAAGATCCACAGTCATGACTGATCAAGATCACTATTTGAAACACATAATATTTAATTTAATTACACTTTATATAAACTCTTACCACTTTGAATTATATTTTGAACTTCTAACTCTTTTTCAAGTAACAAAGCCTATGTACATAACTTTATTTTACTTTCTTTTCTTCTTCTTCTACATCTTTTTTTTTTTTTTTTACATTCAAATAACTTTGAAGGTTGAAGGATTGCATTTCAAAACTAAGAAAATGAAACTGCTCTCTGACCAAGGCCTCATGTAGCTGTGATCCATCCTGAAGCCAAATTTTATGGCTCAGTTGTAAACCCTTTGAAAATGTAGCTTATAATGTAAGTGCTGACATGATCTTAACTATTATGGCTTCATGAACCCCAACACTAATATAGCCAAGGCATTTCATTACTGTCAGCTTGTCTCAATTTGTAAAATTAAATATCCTCTTTAAAAATATTTATATGCCTTCGATTTCCTGAACAAAGTTTTCTTCAAGGAATCTGGCTGATGAACCCTCTCCCTGGAGCGGAGACCGGTGGGGCTAATGGTTACACACATGTTGGAACTTGCATATATCACTGATAAGGATGGATGGTGTGCATTCACTTATTATCAGGTCACAGTTTTTCATAGGCATAATCTGACTTTATAAAAGATAGGTTCCAAAACCATACTCTTCAAAAGGAAACAGCACCCTACTTCCCGGGCAATAGTTTTCCCCCCTTTTTGATTAAAAAAGTGTGTATTCTATTTGTCAGTTAAATTCTGAGCATTTTTTTCATCTATTCTCTAATATAAAAAATACTTAAAAACTCTTTTCAATTTTACTTCTGTTTGTCATCCAGTAAAAAATGCATTTTAGGAAGTATGACCTGAAATCTTAGGGTGTTTTAATCACATGCAAAAAAACACATTATATTAATAACAGATAACTAAAATAAAATTTTGAGGTTAAAAGTGAAATCGTCAATTTGAAAAAGTTAGACAAAAGTGGTTGTGGTTGAATTAACATATTCAAGTCATAATTTGTAAGGTGAAAAAAGTCAACTGTTCTCAGGAACCATTTTTTTCTTACCAAAATCTCACATGTATTTTGCTGAATTTATCAAATGCTATATATCCTGTTTTTCCTTGACTTTCATGACATTGATTTGGTAATTCAGAACTTTACAGATGAGTCATTTTTTAGAATGTCTTTCGATTTGGGTTTTTCAGATATTTCTTCCTTGTTTGGTTGAGGTTGTGCATAGGGGGCGAGAATCTCATAACATGATGACATGTTAGTGTCCTCGTCACTACCTCCCATCAAGTGGCACATGATTTCTCCCATTACTCTTAATACCAGCCAGAGAACAAGAGCAAATTTTACAACAAATCTTCATCAAGTTGTTAAGCACACTCCTTAATTTCTATATCTAAAAAATACTCTGATAATTTTTTGAACATGTAGAAAAAAAAAATACTCAATTCAGACTTGGCTTTGGAATTTACTCTTCAGTTGTAGGAAAGATAAGGTATTAAATCTATTTATTGCATTCAGATGGAGATTAAATAATTTAAACAAATGAAAAACAGAAGTGGTGATTATACACAGTGCAAAAAACACTCTACATTTTCCATGAATATTCATATAATTCGGTTTCCAGATTCAGTCTCACATTATAAATTACTTTTGAACAACAACGTTGCTTTCTTTTTTCCTTACTGCACTACTTTCTACGTCAGTCTGCCAGAATTTTCCAAGCTTTATAATACTATAAATACATTCATATTTTTCTAAAATTAAAACTGAAATTTAAATGATGTAGTAAAAGGGTAGTGATAATAATGATTTCCCAACATTAGAGAGGTAAGATATAGTGAGAAGTAAGAAATGTGTAATTAACACTATAGTCATAGGATATTTTATTACCAGTCTAATATCTCATATACTCTGCTCATTCATCAAATTACTGGGCATTTATTACATGTAGGACTGCCTGCTAATTGAAGCAAAGACAAAATTTCTCTTCAAATAACTTATAAAGTGGTAAATAAAACATAAAGATGTACAACAATAAAGTATTGTAAAAACTGAAACTGTCCTCTGATCTAAATTAAATGCCTTAGTCATTTAAAAGATGGAATATTATTTTTGGTATGTAGTTGAGGGGTCTTTGATCTGGCAGTCAGAGCTACTGTAGTGGCAAAGGGGCATTCCAGGAAAAACTTCAAAGACTAAATGATCTGTTTGTTTCTTCAAACCAGGAAGTCTATTCTGGTGTTTGTGAAAGAGTAAACCATCAGTATGCAAATTTTATAAATGAAAACTTTTATTTAGTACATAAGGTATTGAGGTTGTTTGCTCAAACAAAGCCGGTTTTCTTACCAGCTCATATAACTGAGAAAGATGTCAGAATCAATATCATAAAAATGGTCTTGTAGGTAGTAGACAGCAGCACATGGTTAAGATTTAAAACAACAACAACAACAACAACAACACACTTTTGAGGTCAAAAACCTTCAAAACATTGCCCCAAATCCCTAAATAATTGCCAATATATTATGCAGGATTGTGCAAATAATTACAAGAAAATCTAAAATGGCATTCAAAATATCCCCCATATCAATCTTCACCGTACCATGAGTTGAAATAATGCTATAGTATATGCTTATCATACATTCTAACCCTTCCTAGAGAGGGGGGGTCATAACTGCTAGAGTGGTTTTCTTTGTTTAGTAAAGACAGACACAGGCAACTGACTGACAAAATTTTAAGTGGAAGCAAGTATGAGCGATTTGTGAAAGAATCTTTTGAATCATCAAAAGTTTTGTGCTCTATTGCCATAGTTTAATTCTTAGGTCATAGCTGAGAAGCTTGAATGAACTCAACACTCAGATGGAGTCAAGGTCAAGTGGAAAAGTGGATGGGGCATTAAGTGCAAGCAAAATTGGCCCCTCCCCTTCCTTTGATAAGGGCTGTTCTGATTGGTCAGTGTTTGCTTTCCACCAGGTGTTTAATGTTTTGACTTACCTTGGGTCTGGCTTTACCTATTTATACCTTTTGCACCTATTTTCCTATTTACACTTATTTACCTCCTAATTTCCCCCTTCAATAGTAACTGTAAGTGTTAAAACTTGGCTTAAATTCTAAATTCCAGTAGCAGAAATTATGAGAGAGAGAGAGAGAGAG
The DNA here is from genome assembly GCF_022355385.1 of Mustela nigripes. Taxonomy (NCBI): domain Eukaryota; kingdom Metazoa; phylum Chordata; class Mammalia; order Carnivora; family Mustelidae; genus Mustela; species Mustela nigripes. The sequence continues at coordinate 190,023,345 of NC_081558.1, forward strand.
AATTTTTAAAAATTCTTTTTGTTACATATATTGACTCTCTACAATGTGAACTTCTCTGTAAAGTTACAGTCATTGGAATGGAACTCTTTACATCTTTTAGATGTCTTCTCAGTGAGAGTAATTGAATGCAAAATAATTAGGTCTTTTAATCCTAATGAGGATGATGTCAGCACTGTAGTCAGGATTTCTGGTTAGTTTATCATGAATGCAAACTTATGATCACATATGCGATGCTCTGAACTAATCAGATGAGACACCTGCCTTCCCTCAAGGAGTTCATATATTGTGATTAAATAGAAAAGCATGTGCCTCAGGGAAAACTTGCTGGCCTATTAACCTATATTTGAGATTCATGTTCATTGATGAGCTTAAAAATCCCTTGGCAGCCAACAACCATCGGCATTTTTTCCAAATGTTCTACAAGTCAGCTTAGAGATACCTGTTTTAAGCTGCCCAGCCTCATGCTGTCTGTACCACCCCTCACAGGCCACAGCTACCCACTGATCTGTGAAGCTACTACTCCCTGGCCCTGCCCCAGTAACCCCCTCTCTCAGGTTGGTGGTTCCTGCTAATACAACAAAAATGGAAATTGTCAGCGTGGGCAGGTTGCCATATGGAGGTTGACAGCTGCTCAATCAGATTAAGACAAATGCACATAGCCAATGTGAGTTAAAAAAAAATTTTTTCAGAAGAAAACTGTTGTTTTGTTATTATTACTTTTTCCAGGATTTTTGAAAAAAGAGCATCAGTTTTAAAGATCTTTCTCTAAAGCAGATATGCTTCAATCAATCATTGATATGAAGCAATTTTTTAAAAAGTAGTTAAAACCACCTTCTTCAAAATTTAAATGTGTTTTGCACTTTGATCCTTTTTGCCTCTGGCCATAGTGTTTCATTTAAGAACCCTCATTTCCCGCCTTCAGCCTACTCCAGAAATACGTAGACTTCTGGTAGCTATTCTACAAAATAATAATGGCCCCTACTTCCTGAAAAGGAAAATAATGCTGAAAAATTGTAAAAATCTGTTTCAGAGGACTTCATAATATGCCAAGGGAAAAGTAACAGAATTTTACAACCCATCAAAAGATAACACACAGCCATCAATACCAAGCTCATGAATAAATAAATATTTACAGCATGTACATATGCGTATCAAGGTAAAACTACTGTGCAGGAACTCAGAAAGTGTGGAAAATATTTATGCAATGCATCTACCATGACAAAAGAGACACTGAAAAGAAAATAATTTTAAAGAATGGTCAGCACTTTTAGTTAAAGTTTTCTAGTGACTGGCCCGACCTTTCTAAAATATACAAACCCTTTTAATGATAAATGAAATATGTTGCTATGATTGCCTATTCCTGAACTTGACTGAGTCATATCATCATCATACAGCAGAGCTAGCAAATTTCTAGCTGAGCTAGTTAGAGCACATTGGAAAAAGTAGTCATATGTTCAAAGACGAAACATTTCAGACCTGATTTACAAATGCAATCCAATGCATCTGTATTTAAAGCTGTGTGGAATGAATAAATGCTTAGGAACACATGCAAATATTTTGAAATAAACCTTTCTGACTAGGTTAACAATTTTTCCCAAGCCTTACATGGATCTAACTTTCTCCCTGGGTAGCTAGAGCTCCAAAGTCGACAGCTAAAGTTTATCACAGGAAATGGTAGCACTTTTACATGCTGGAGGTGCAGACTGTCTTTGAAAAACTTAGATAGGAAATACAAGTTAACACTTTTGACATCCCCTAGAGTGGATAACACACCATACATCTCTAGATCCCAAGCCACCAAAAAGCTGCCATGTAGGCTAACATAAATAACAGCTTGCAGTTTGCAAGAACTCCTCACCCCCTACACACACACACACACACACACACACACACACACACTGATAACACGAGGAAATACAGTAATGTGGTGATATAATTTACAATGCCCAAAGATAATTTGCAGCTCCACTCCTCAGGAGTACATCTGCACCAACCATCTAAGCTAAGTGCCTGTTGGAACTTTTCCCTCGAAGGTACTAGAGGTAGAAGATTTGTAATATCTTTAATGCAACAAAAGGAGGAACAGGAAGATCAAACTGAAGGGGCTCCTGTATTTAGAAAATCCTGCTGAGATGTTGTGATGAATTATTAAAACTTCTTGTTAATGTTCATGCTTCTCCTTAACCTCACATCATACCATTGACAGTACAGCAGAGGTGGGGAAACCCAGAAAACGTTTCCGGAGCTGAGAGAAAAATGTTAGGTGAAAAGAAATGCTCCTGCAAAGCAAAATCCTCCGACATCTCCCATCAGGATTTTCCCCCAAACATGCAAACAGAGTTCAGAAAGTCTCTTAGGAGCTATTTCTGCAGCATCGTTTGGCTCAGAGCTTTCATAGAACAGATATGCTGGAAACTTGTGTTCAGTATAAACAAACGGCATTCATTCAGGAAAAGCAGAATCATCTGAACTTTACAAAAAGGCAGGGTCAAAGTACCATAAATTCTCCCTCATCTCATCTGAATTTCTCGACAGCAGAAGAAAATGGATTTCCAGTCTCCAAAGTACCGAAAGCCTTGTTCTTGTTCAGCAGATTTTTTTTTTCAATAAAGTGAATGCAATTTATCTTTATTATCACATCAACACTGATCTAGACGGCCAGCAAATTAGTGTCGGTGGCGCTGTGTTTCATCACATGCCCCTTCCTCGGGCAGCCCTCTGACCGGTTCACAAAATCTGCCACACAATTCAGGCATCGAACATATTCGGGACCCATTTCTTTTTTTAAAAATAATGCAGCTTCCTGAGGATACCACCCATATGCTTGCACTAGAGTACCACGCGTCTGGCCCTATATCCTCCCTGCTGGAAACAATCCTCGCCATGCCTCGATAGCCCCGAAAGCCAAAAATCGCAAAAAAACATATATTTATATCCACAACACAGAAAGAACTCTTCTTCCTCGCCACCTACAGCACAGATCGTCTTTCCTAAAATAAAAATCCGATTTCCAGCAGATGCAGCTGCTCTACCTTTAGCTGTCCTCAAGTTGCCATTGATCAGCCCTGCTAACTCCATTTAGATCCTTAACGCAAAACTTTCATCACTTACCTCCTTTCCAAGGTTTTCCTTTCCAGGGGGTTCGAGTCAGCTTGCTCAGAGTGGGTCCAGAGAAAAAGAGCATCAAAACGAAGAAAAGTTCAAGTCTAGTCAATTTCCTCACTCTCTCTAATGATAACATTGCCACAAGTTAATGTCACAAAATTTCTCACATCCTCTTCCCTCCCGGTTATTAAAATAGCATTAATCATTGAAAAACCTGAGGTAGGTGTTGTTTTGCCATCTCTCACAGCTGAAGTCGCAGCTCCCTGATGTAGCCCTGAGCCAAGCTACATTTCTCACGGATCCGGCTCCTCTCAGCACGCAGTCAGCTCTGCTCCAGCTCCAGGAGCTCGAAAATAATTTCTGATCTTCCCTTTGCTTTCAGTGGGAATAGATTCCTCAGAGTTTTGGGTGAGCTTGATGGAAAATGATAAAAACAGTCATGTCCGTGTCCGGCAGAAAAGAGAAAAGATGTCAGGATTGTGTGAAAAAGATGAGAAGCTGTTGTACTGACAGCCTTCAGGCTGCTGTGTGATCCTAATAGCCGTGCGACCAACCAAATTGCTCTTTTAAGAGTAATAAGGCTTCAGTGAAAGCCGGTGTCACTGCCACTCGGGTGGGTAGTGCTGGGCTTGAAAATCATCCAGGAACCGCCACAGATAACGACTGCTCAGCCCTGCTTCGGAATATTAAGGGCTGAGCAAAATACAGTATGCACAGAGGGTAGTTAATCTATTGTGTGGATAGACGCGGATTCCAGCGGTGTAATGGGAAAAGACGCAGAACTTAAAACGTATTTTATTTTTCCTTTCCTTCACCTTGTGCCATTAGAAGGGGATTGCGTCTGCACTAATTACTCATCAAAGGGTCTGAAATATTTATTAGAGGAACAACAGCAAGTGTCTGATTTTTACCTCCTACAGTAAAACAGGCAGGGCGAGTTGTCAGTAGTTGCAGTTCTCTTTTGGATTCCAGTCGGTTTGTTTGGGCATTTCTGTGGGTCACCTGCATGAACCCACTGTGACTGCTGTCAGCAAACTTTTGGAAAAACCCACACAGGCTCGATCGGGGCTGTGCTAATCACACATTCAGGGGAGCACATTTTTTACTTGTTTGTGTACATCACCATGGAAATACAAAAAGCCCTCTCAGTCTCTCCGTCTTTTTTTAATTATATTTATGAAAGCATCACTGATCGCAAGGTGTGGTTCTAATTAACATCCAGGCACATGACTCTGCTCCCGGACGAAGAGGAGGGAGGTGAAGGCAAATCAGATAAACGTGATTTCAGTCTCTGTTGCCTGAAGTGAATGAGCATGATCGAAACATTCTGGGCAATATTTGAAATCTGTCTACATCTTTGTATTATCTATACAGTCACTTATTCTTTTAATCAGTGGGCCACAAGGCATGAATTATGCATTTCTGTACTTTAAAGTAATCAATTGCTATATTATGATAACCGCCAACTTATGATGTTACCACTTTCAAAACGGGATAAATTGCCCTTTTCAAGTCCTATTGTGGGAAGAAGTCCTTTTAAAAGAAGAATTTATCTTTTTGAGATGTACTACATTCAATTTGAAAATACAGTTATTAAGATTTGTTTTCATATAAAGGAAGCAATATTTGTCAAATGTAGTATGGCATGCACAAAACAAATTCCCAGGTTATCCCTAGTTTAGAAATAATAATCAACTTGTATTCAACTTGTCATTTGAAAACTTTTGAGGGAAGACAGAAGTTCATATCAGACTTATTTTATAAATAGTAAATTTAAAATTCTATGTCTCTGTATGCTTTCTAGTAGAAAGCCCAAATTTAACTCAGAATTCTATTTTCTCTTTACCTGTCATTCTTCATCTTTTTTACCTCAACTTTCCCTCTCCCTTCAGCAGAATGCATGTAAACAGAAGTGGTAAAATGAATTGGCCAACTTCCGCACCATCACTTTCTGAGGAAGATTCTAGAACTAAACTTATTTACTGTCTGCTGGTTCCATTCAGCCCAAAAGAAAGAACACAACTTTTCATAATTAGGGAGTTCTGTTTTGTTTTTTTCTTTTTCTTCTTGTTTAATCACCTGGATTTTAGGTGGAACAAGAGAATGTTAAGTTGCTTTAAACATGTTGAAAGGATGTTGATAGGGATGTCAAACATTTCTAAAGGGCCTGGGACAGATTGAAGTTAATAGGAAACGCACTCCTTCCTCGACAGGGGATACAGTTGGCCAGGTTGACTCTAAGGAAATTTTAGATTTTCAAGGTTTGCTTCCTTGTTGGTGACCCCAGTAAACACCAGCCCACGGCTTTGTGTGGTGGGGAAACTGAGCTGGAATTAGAGGAAGCAAATCTCTGCTCATGGAAGGAAGGCCATTCTCCTCCAGAACTCATTGGACTAAATGTGAAGTGCTACTCAAGCTTTTTAGCTACCAGAAGAGATGCGGGGAAACTTTAAATAAGTGGGAACACCAAAGAGAATGAATCACGGGTAGAGTTCAAAGCAACAAAGCAACAGAAATATTGAGTGGAACGGCAGTGGAGACCAATTTCGGAATAGGTATGAGTACAGAAATGCCTTTCCAGCTACCTTCTTAGTAACAATAAATTAGCGAACTTATTACCAATTCTAAGTATTTTACATGTGATATGTCATTTAATCCTTACAAAAACCCAGTGATCATAGGAGTGATCTTCCTTTTAGTATCTTAAGAAACTGAGGCACAGTGTTAAGTCACTTATCAAAGGTCATAGAGCTGTTGTGAACTTAAATGGCTCAGCTCTGAGCCTCTGTAAATCACTGTCCTATGCTCTCTCTCAACCAAATTGTTCTCTTAACACTTCTGAGCTCAGCTTGCTCTTAAATAACATCTTTATATAAAAGAATAGTGAATAGTGATGGCACACTCAGTATGTGCCAGGCTCTAATTAACTGCTTTACGTATTTTAGTTATATTATTTCCACAACAACCTCATGAGATTAATCCATTATTATTCATACTTTGCAGACGATTACTTCTTCAATATCACATGTTGAGTTAATAACAGAGCCAGGATTTGAACCGTGTATGGCCTTAGATTTTGTCATTCCACTTCTGTTTTCCAGAGTCTTGTGCATGGGTCTGAGAAAACCGTAAGTACTCCAGTGGGGCTGGAAAGTAAGAGGTTGGTGGGACAGAGGAGGGAGGGTCTTATGGTATGGGCAACATGGAATCTTCCATAGGTTGTTGGCAGCTTCAAGGAGGTCTAGGGCTATGAAGGTACCAGAGAAGGCCCCCTAAGAGACAATTGGAAAACTTTTTCACTACCTGCATGTTCTCAAAGTAAAACACAAGGAAAGATTACACCCCAGCCAGACCTGACTTATGGACAGTTATGATACAACATAATAACATTTTAGTGTAGGTCATAAAAAATTTTATTTTTTAAATAAAAAACTGCAGAAGAGAAGTACTGAAAGGTAGTACATATGAAAACAAAGTATAGTGAAAGACTTGGTTCAGCTAGGACACTTCATGCAGAAAAGCCGATCTTTTGACTAAGAATCAAGCGATGGATATATCTATCTCAAGAATAGGTCAAATCAGGCAAGCGGCAGAGAATAATCCAGGTTGAGGAAATTGCATGAACATAGTGACAAAGATGCAAGGAAGCCTGACTCCTTCTAAGAACTTCAAGAAGGACAGCATGGCTGAGTATCTGAGCACATGGTAAGCAGTGGGAGATGAGGTAGCAATGGTAGGCTGGGGCTAGATTAAAATTTTAAATATGCTTACCGCCAAAGGTCTTAGGATTTTTCTTAGTGATACGAAGTCAACTATGAGTTTAAATCAAGGAACTTATATGATCCAAATGAGTTTTCAAAAAAAAAAAAAAATTTGTCTGTAGTATAGTGAAGAATGAAATTAGAAGCAAAAAACAAAACAAAACTATGTGGAAAGACAGCACAACTTCAAGCAAGATGTATTTGCAAGTGAAACTAAAACAGTGTAAATAAATAGGAAGAGATAATTAATTCAACAGTTATTTAATAATTACATATTTTGAGCCATAGAAAATGCTAGGTATTTTAAGATTAATAAGACAAAGCTTAATAAGACTCTATTATCAAGATGTTTATATCTTTAAGAATTTGGTGACAAAATATATACAAGAAGGAATGAACATTGGCCCAGTGTTTCATCTCTCTTCTTTATATATGTTTTTATAAATTCAGTTTTGCCTGACCTGTTAATATCTGCTCCAACTTTGACATCATTAAGCAATATTTAGATACCGTAGCAGTTATACTCATTTTTATTCTAATGCCACTATTTATTCTATTCTAATGACACTCCCTAACATCTTACTATTTATGTGCACTAAATACAATTTTATCTTTATTTACTTTCTTTTTTTTAATATTTTATTTATTTGACAGAGAGAGATCACAAGTAGGCAGAGAGGCAAGCAGAGAGAGAAGGAAGCAGGCTCCCCACTGAGCAGAGAGCCCGAAGCGGGGACCCTGGGATCATGACCTGAGTTGAAGGCAGAGGCTTTAACCCACTGAGCCACCCAGGCGCCCCTTTTATTTACTTTCTTAACAAGAAATCTCACTAATCTCTAATACTAGGTAACAATGGTGTAAAGTGAGCTATTCCGCTATGCTTTTAGTAATTGAAAATATACAAGATAAAATACCTCCTAATGAGTGTACAACCAAAAAATGTTACTAAGCATTTGAAAAACATTAGTTTATTTTTATATCGATATATTTTTTTAATCTCATAAATTACACTCACTTCATCACATGCAGTTACAGACTCAGCCAATTCCTTCTCTGAAAATCCTGTAACTTTGGTCATTAGATAAATAGGTGGTTCTTAATCAGGGACAATATAATTGCCCTCACCCTAGGGGACACCTGGCAATGTTCTGAGACATTCTTTGGTTGTCATAATGAGGTGTGGATGCTACTAGCATACACAGTGGTTTGAGGCCAGTGGTGCTGCCAAACATCTTATGACGAGGATAGTACCCACAACAAAGAAAAACTTGGCCAAAATATCAGTGGTGCCAACGCTGAGAAACTCTGAGGTATCTTCAGTTTGTCTGACCATTAGATGATTCCTCTAGCCGTTGTTTCACTTAAGTATGACCAGAACAAATGATCTATTTGATGGGCTGCAAGATAATCACAGAACACTCATTACCAGAGCATTCTCTCAACACTAACAAAAAATGTCCTATTCATATTCTTATGTTTCAAAGGAAGCCTCCCATTTATCCTACTATAATTCATTTACAAATGAATCACTCATCTCCCTGAACACCTTACATCAGGACAAAGAAGCGGCAGATTTTCTTGACTGGAGCGCTGGAAGGGGCTCAGTGATACATGTGTAGATCAGTAAAAATCACTCTTGCACTGGAAATTCTTGGTGTTCCCTTGTTACTCAACCACCAGAGAACGTCATGGAGGCAAACTTAGCTGTCTGGTTCTCCAACTACTTTCTCTCCTAAAATGATAGTAGTGATTATTCTCTACTAACTGTAGGTTGCACTATTATTAATATATTTATATGCTCCATTAATAATCCAGCAGAACAAAATTTTAGTGGAAATTTAATCCAGGAGAAACTAATAAATTAGCCATAGCATTAACATGATAACTTGAAGGTCCAGAGCTAAGTTCATTAATATATGCCTACATACATACATGGTTGTCATTAATTACTTTGGTATTACTCTTTAATTCTTGAGCATTCTCTTTTGACTATGCAAGTCAAAATGCACATATGAATGTTTCAATGTCATGTTATGTTTTCCTTAAATAGAAACAATGAGGTATTTTATATAATACAGTACTTCTCTATCTTCTACTGTAAATTCAGATCATTCCACAGGCTAAAGAAGGGAAACATCCCTTGTTTTTGTACAAGGTATATTAATTTGATTTCCAAGGTCAAATTAGTGCAGTTACATATGTACCAGGTCAAATCTGTACTGGATAACTATTTCAGTTGTAGTATGGTTGCAAAATTAACTCTGGATAATTTAAATCTGTAGTTAATTAAAAGAAAATATATACATATATATATATATATATATATATTTTTTTTACTGCTGAGATGTATTTAGAAATATTTTCATTCCTTTTTCATTTGCCAGGGATTTCTATCGCATGAACATCTCTGATTCCCTTTGACTTAAGACTCTGCCATACCTGGGGCCCTCCTCCTATTAGCCTACAGTACAGGAGACTGCAAGGTAGGGATGACTCTATAAAGAGACTGGTGCAAGCTGGTAAATTGCACTTTCAAAGGAACACCTAATATTGCATTTTATTTTTGTCATTTTTCCCCTTTTCATAGAAAAATAAAATAAAAAACCTAACTGAACTACATATGCCTTTATCGGAAGTTTCTAGTTGTGGTTTTACTTCATAATATGCTCTTAAGCCTTTTACTGAGAAAGGCAACTTGATGTGTTACTCCACATAAGCGTGTTTTGAAGGGGAATTCTATTTGTATTTTTTTCATAGCTTGCAGTAATCAAGGGTGTCCCGAGACCTGTCAGTGTCCCAAAAGGGAGGATTTCCATCAGCGCTATTTTAGGGGCTAAATTCAGTCTAATTGAAAGCCATGATAATTGGTTCCAAATGGTGGGTCCATTTGCATGAAGACATCGCATGGCCAAAGCTAGCTACAAAGGAAGCTGGAGAGTGAAGTTTTCATTCTGGAGAGCCATGAGACAAGCTAAAATGTGGGGATTCCATTCCTTTAAGAAAAAGGAAGTTTCTTAGGGTACAAGTGTGGTGTTGATTCAGCAAGTCATGTGTGGGAGCTGGGTACATGCGTTTTAAAAACATCTCCTTTAGGGCATTTGGCTGGTTCAATCAGTAGAGCGTGAACCTTTTGGTCTCAGCATTATGAGTTTGAGCCCCATGTTAGGCATGGAGACTACATAAACAAAACCAAAACCAAAACCAAAACAATAGCAAAACCCTGCTCTAGGTACTCTGATAATGTAGCCCTACTCCAGTGTTCAATAATGATCTGGAAAGGAAAATTTTGTCTGGGTTTGCTTTGTAACACCTAGTCATTGTGCTCATAAACATATTAATAAAATAAAATTAGTGTAAAGTGTAAAAGGCTTTCAGTGAAATTTAGTATGTTTAGGGAATTCCTGAGAAAATGAAATTAATTTTTAGCCTATGTTAACTCATCTTTAACCTAAACTATAAATGATTACATAACTTTTCTAGAAAGAAGGCAGAATATGGTCCTAAAGAGATATCCTAGTGATTTTCTAGAGAATGAGCCTTGGAATCTACTTAAGCATATCCAAACTTATAAAATGCACTTTTTTTTTTTTCCATCTGAGATATTGTCTTGGGCTTTCATGAAGTTCATTTAAAGGACAGTGCTAGAAAGCTTGCCATGGTCTATTGGCTATGCCACATCATTTACATAAAACTTTTCATATCTATAGGAGATATCAATAGGATGTTTATTAAAGAAATATAATTTCTTTCTAATATTTTATAATAACTTTAGCAGGGGATAGTCCTTTCCACAAAAATATAAACTCTAAATAGTCTTTTTATCTGAATAGCTAGAAAGTCACTAAATCAGGGTTGCAGAGTCCCATGAGAATGTCTGTAGAGCATGTATTAATATATATGCTTGAGTCTGCTTCAGCTCTCCCCAGAGTGTTCTTGAGATCCCAGGAATACTATAATGTTGATTCAGTTTCTGGTTAAGTGGTAGATTTTCTAAGGAAAAGTGTCCATATTGTGAATGCTGAAGACACAAGATAGAACTGTTAGATAACTAACTTTGCTTTTTTGAAAAAGCAAATAAATTACAATTTTCAGATTATTTACAAGCTTAAAAATAGTGTAAATTTTAAACAAAGTAAAAGTAACATTTAAGAAATATATTTAACTACTTTTGCAATGTCTTTACCTTCTATGATGAATTATAATTATCAATTAGGAATTGCTATAGGAATAGCTATCATTCTATTATACAGTTATATATCTGTATAGAATTAAGTTTTTAAATGTCATGGACAAAAAAATCGCTGTAGTATTCAAAGTAATTTATTTTTCTCTCATGGAAAAGGTCTGGATACAGGCATTGAGCTTTGCTTCATAAAGCTCTGTGAGAGTCAGGCTCCTATTTCTCCCCCCATCAATTTTATTGAGGTATAATTGACAATTAAAATTGTATCTTTTTAAGTTATACAATTTGATGATTTGATATACAAATATAATGTAAAATGTTCATCATAAGCAAGCTAATTCACATATCCATCGCCTCATATAGTTAACCTGTGTATGTGTAGTTAGAACACTTAAGCTTAACACTCAACACTACTCTTTAATTTCTTCATCAGGAAGGCTCTCCCTAGTCCAAACAACTCAGGATCCAACAGGCTCTCTTCCCCTGCAGACATCACGTCAGCGGGAAGGAGGACAAGGTAAGGGGGGCTGGAATGACAGAGATGGAAGCACCTGTCTCTGAGAAAGCTTTAGGAAAACTGCCACGGGTCACTTTTGCTTGCAATTCATTGGCCATTTTTTTTTTTTTTTTTTTGGTTCAATACAGATCAAGGAAGCTGGAAAGTGAAGTCTTTATCTGGGTAGCCAGTGATCAGCAAAAAATATTGGGGTTCCATTTTGTTGGAAAAAAAGGGACACTAGCTTTTGGAAGAAAAACTAGTGGTCTCTCACAAGGGTATCATGATACATAGATGATAGGTAATAGAAATTTTTAAAAAATTTTAGTAGTAATTTTTAACTACTACACAGTAACACTAACTACTTTAGAGACTTGAATTATCATATGTAATGAGCTCAAGTCTATAATAAAACTAGCTTACTTTATAGGCTCATAGTATCTTAGAGTCTGATCAGGATGAAAGAGGACCTAGTTTATAAAGAACAACGTACAAACATTTCTCACCAGTGGTGTATTAGCTTTTATTTAAATAATTCAAGTAAAAGATTCTGCTTGTTTTTTCTTAGAAAGACCATTCTTATATTGATCTCAAGTATTTTAGATGCCCTTAATTTCCCATCATTCATTCTAGCCCTACTCTTTAATGTAATGCTGAACAAATATTTTCTTTCTTTATCAGGACAATGCTTTGAATGTTAGGAAATAGCTGTTTTCCCCCCTTGAGTCTCACCCCCACACTCCCCCTCAGGCCAAATAATTTGCTTTTCTCGAGTACAAATTTCAGATTCATTATCATCTAAGTAATCTCCCTCCTTTGGATTTCTGGATGCTATTAAGTTTGTTAAAGACAATCTTAACATCTGATGCAACAATATTTATTCATCCTAGAGCACAAGACATTCTTCTTTTTTTTTTTTTTTTCTTTCTTCCTAATTCAGGCTGAACTAAACATAACAGAAATGATCTGGCAGCTGTTCATAATACCCTCCCCCTTCCTATCCCCACCCACCTAGTTCCCATTGCTTAGGTGGAGAGTTTGTCATATGACCAAAGTATGGCTCACAATTGCTTCTACAGTTCATTTGTCCTGTGTGCTCTACCATTAAGCTAATGATTTTGACAAGAAAAGAGTCACCTGGCTCTATTTTCTTTTCTGTTGGATGTCAATTTAATTTGACCATGGGGACTATTCATTAGCTCCTGAAACTTCCAGGAAGAGGCAATTCCTTTGCTTTTATTTTAAATTATTTACACTATTTTAAAACAAACTGAAAATACTATTTTAAATAATCATGCCTAATAGTGCAATATATATACACACACTGATATATTCATATACATATATATGCGTATGTGCATATATAAGCACTAATTCCTAAGTAGGAGAATTTGTTAATTAATCATCCTTAACAGCAAAATAGCTTCCCATTAGTCAAGCCTCAGGTTAATTAATTCACCAGATGATGAGTGTTAAAGTCCTGGTGGTTTCTTCTTAACTACTTACTATTCCATCCAGAGGACATGCTCAATATATCTCACACAGAACAGCTTGGTTTCTGCTTCTATGGGCGCTGAATTTTAGCCCTAGATTTCTTGGAATAAGAAAACACTAAATGCAATTTTTCTTTGACATAGACCTATTTAAAGTTGGTGAGAACAGTGGGCACCATTTAGGATTGAACAAATGAACAATTTAGGGAGCAGCCACAGTCTGCCATTGAGACTGAAGTAGATTTTTTATAAATAACAGTGACCACACATTCTAGGCGGGAATGTCCGTATCACTGCAAGCATGACATTCCAATCAGATCCGCCCAATGAAGTGAATCACTGAAATGTTTCTTTTAGGCACTTTTTAGGTAACAGAAATGTCTAACCTTGTGTCAATAGCTCCATCCATGCCCATGGCTCAATGTTCCTTAGCAACTCACTCCCAACTTCTTAAGGAGGTTGTAGGGAAGAAAGAAATCAAGACTTCAAACATAAACTTCCAATTCTAGCTGACACCTTGTCCCTAAACTCCAGGCTCATAAAACTAACTTCTTATTCAACATCGCTACTTGTACGTAGTACTAGTGAGACTTTGAAGTGGACTCCCATAACCTTCACCCTTTCATCTTCTCCTACTTCCTCTGTTACTCCTCTAATGATTATGTTCTTGTATTATAAAAAGAAAAATTACCTCACCTAATCACAATAGGTCTTTAAAAGCAGAGAGCTTTCCCAGGGTGGCCGCAGAAGAGGAAGGCAGACGGGAAAGTCAGATCTGACACAAGAAAAGGACTTGGCGGAATGTTACTGTCTTTGAAGATGGAGGAACCATGAACAATGACTAGAGAGTGACTCCTCTGATAGAAGCCCAGCAAGGATATAGTCTTAAACCACAAGGAATTTGAAATTTGCTAGCAATGTGAATAAACCTGGAAACGGATTCTTTGCCAGAATGTACAGCCACGAGAGCAGTTTGGATGAGCTCTTCATTTTGGCTTTGTGAAACTCTAAGCCGAGAACCCGTCTAGACTTCTTACCTAGAGAAACGTGAATTAATAATGTGGGTGTTATTTTAAGCTGTTAAGTTATTTTAATAGTGGTATTATTTTAAGCTGTTAAGTTAGTGTTAAGTTAGCTGTTAACTTAGTGTTAAGTTTATTATGCATCGATAGACAACTGATACATACATCTAGCAAGTAGCTCAAACTCAATCTGTTTAAAAAGAAAAAGAACAAATGAAAAAACACCTGGCCTTTCTTCCCAGTCATCTTTCTTTAGCCTTTTCCTTTTATTTAAGGATTATTTCAGTCTTGTAGTTGTTCAGGCAAAAATCCTGGGGTCATTCTAAAATCCTCTTTTTCTCTGAAATCCATGCATGAAATTCATCTCAAACCTGCTGAATTGATGTCTATGAAATATCCCGAATCCAACCAGTTCCCTCCCTTCCTTCTACTATCCCCACCCGATCCAAGCCACTAACATCCTCACTTTTTATGGCAAGAGTCCACTACTTCCTATTTCGACCTTACCCCGCTTTCTTCTTATCAAAACAGGAGAAATAATCTTCTAAAAGCTAAAGCCATATCACAGATTTTCTAAAAATTCTGCATCACCTTCCCATTCAACTCAGAGGAAAAGCCAATGACCACGTTATGACCTACAATGTGTTTCATGATCTGTCCTTCCCCAATCCAATTTGACCTTAACTTATCCTATTCTCTCCTTAACTCACTCTGCACCAGCCATATTGGCCTAGAAACACGTTCTAATGTTTGTTCTAAGGATAACGTGTCTGGATTCTTTGAATGTTAAGGCCCCTTTATTTCTGACTTCAGCTTTATTAAATCCCTCACTTGCTTCCTGTCTCTGCTCACTTTTCACCCTCTAAATGACACCTACCCATGCACCGTGATATCCATCCTCACCCCTACGACCCCCTTATCCTGAGGGGTTTGTTTTTTAATTTTTCCATCATAGTTATTAATTTTTAACATGGTATACATTTTACTTCTTCATTGTGTTTTGTATTTTATTTCCTGTCTCCCTCTAAATAGACTGTAAGCTCTGTGAGAACAGACATTTTGTGAGTTTTGTTCACTGATGTATACATCTACAACACTCGAAGATTTACCTGGTGTCCAGAAGCTGCTCAGTAAATATTTGTTAAACAAAGGAATGAAGGGCAGGCACTTAGGGACACTTATTAAAGGAGACCACCACCTACAGATCAGAGGCTCTACGTTTCCTCTAGCAGAGGCAGAATGAAACTACAGTTAATCTGGCCATAAACCTAAACAGCCACCACAATAACAAAGTTTGATACTGCATTTCTCGTTGAAAATTTTTATGATAGGGATAAAAAGAATGTGGAGGGGTGCCTGGGTGGCTCAGTGGGCTGAGCCTCTGCCTTTGGCTCGGGTCATGATCTCAGGGTCCTGGGATCGAGCCCCTCATTGGGCTCTCTGCTTAGCCGGGAGCCTGCATCTCTCTCTCTCTGCCTGCCTCTCTGCCTACTTGTGATCTCTGTCTGTCAAATAAATAAATAAAATCTTAAAAAAAAAAAAAAAAGCAATGTGGAATCTTAGCTCTACGACTCCAGCAGTTGGACACTGTCTCATATTCTCTGTCTCATAATCTTCATTTAAAATGGAGAAAACAATATCTATCTCATGTATTTGTTTTGGAGTTAAATGAGGTAACAGATTAAGTTTCTGGCACACAGTATGTACTCTAAGAATGCTAGACTTCTCCCCTTCTATGCATCCTTGAACTTCAGAGAGTTGAATAATTGCCAAGGGGTTGAAAACATCTTAGAGACACTTCTGAATCCATGTCATTTATTTGGGAATTATTTCAAATACTCTCTCTCTTCCCTGATTCTAGAATGGAACTCAAAGTAAAGTTCCCAAAGCCATAATTTAGAGACCTCATCTCTAATGCCAGTCTCCTAATTTGGAACCTCAAGCTCCCCGGGCTCTGCCTGATCAAACTTATTATACTGCGTGTCTCGCTCCCATCTCCGTGAACTTCTGTCCCGATTTTCCCCTCCCACCTCGCTCCTTCCCTCACTTTTGTGTAACCCAACATAACCCCTCTTTCTAACTTCTACAGAATCTAGAACAAGTCTTTGCACAGAGTATTTTTCACTGCATTTTGCTGAACAATTAAATGACTTAGAAAGTAACTTGAGCTTATAGTTTCTCCATGATGGTCTATCGGGAGAAAGGCTGAATTATCTAGGGGTCTTATTCCTATGTTTCAGGCCTGAGAATGAGGATCTCCTCAGAGAACATTAACTCCAGTCTCTGATGGCATCTATCTGGGGTTAGCATTTTAGGTCCATCTTAAACAACATCGTCTCTGTGTAAATAAAGTCAGACAATCCACATGACCAGTGTTGTCCCTTGTATCTATTTTTTTTTTTTTTAAATCACTATTATCCTTTTAAAATATGTATGTTGTAGCTTACAGGAAGAAACCAGAGCATGAGATTGAAACACAATTTCTCTTCTAGGCACACTCCCTCACTTGCTTATGTTGCTCTCAAAAGTTTCCTTCAAGAATTAAATATATTTTTAATGTTTGTCTCAGGTGGGACATCTTTTAAAGGTAAGAAATAAGCTTTCTTCTTTCCATAGCACTTTGATCTTTTTTTTTCTTTTTTTCTAAATATAATTCCTGTTTCTTTTTAAAGATTTATTTTTTTTTTTTATTTATTTGACAGAGATCACAAGTAGGCAGAGAGGCAGGCAGAGAGGAGGAAGCAGGCTCCCCACCGAGCAGAGAGCCCGATGCGGGGCTCGATGCGGGGCTCGATCCCAGGACTCTGGGATCATGACGCGAGCTGAAGGCAGATGCTTAATCCACTGAGCCACCAAGGCACCCCTCTAAATATAATTCTTAAAGTTGAGGCTATAAACATCATTTTCCTCTCTGGAAAAAAGATAACTAAGCACCATTTCAAAAAGTAATTTTTAAAAGGGATTTTTAAGCACAAGCAGTAAGTGACATACCTTGCAGCATGGGTCTAGTTTTAAGACAGGTAGAGCTCTGCATCAGCATAACCATATGATAATGATGATGAGTAATTTCCACATGATAAAAATTAACATTTGGGAGGTCTAATAGTGTCTCACTCCTAGTTTACTTAGAGGTAGTCAGGGAGAAGGAGTGTTCTAGTATAAGCATGGTAAGGCATTGGGAGACATGTTTTTTTTAAATTTTTTTTAATATTTATTTTTTTTAATAAACATATAATATATTTTTATGCCTAGGGGTACAGGTCTGTGAATCACCAGGTTTACACACTTCACAGCACTCACCAAAGCACATACTCTCCCCAATGTCCATAACCCCACCCCCCTCTCCCAAACCCCCTCCCCCCAGCAACCCTCAGTTTGTTTTGTGAGATTAAGAGTCACTTATGGTTTGGGGAGACATTTTTAAAAAAGGATTTTTTTTTTTTTTAATTTTAAATTTAAATTTTTTAAATTTTAATTTTTTTTAAAAAAAGGATTTAGGGTGGGCAGCCTCTCCAAATAGGTACATCGACCCTTCCTTTTCTAGATGATGAAATCCAGTTTCGGAGAAGCAAAGTGCCTTGCTCTCAAAAAACATGTTGCTGTATGGGTTGCCTAGGTGGCTCAGTCAGTTAAGTGTCTGCCTTCTGCTTAGCTCAGGTCAGGATCTCAAGGTCCTGGGATGGATCCCTGCACGGGGTTCCCTGCTTAGCTCTCTCTCTCTCCCTTTGCCCCTCCCCACCACTTCTGCGCTCTCTCTCGCTCTCTCTCTCTCTCTCAAATAAATAAATAAAATCTAAAAGAAAATATTTTGGTGTTTGAAGACTTAATAAAAGGAGCATTGTTTGTGTTTTCTCCGCAGCATTAGAGAACATGAAGGCTCGGATCCTTGCACCTAAGACCATCCCACAAACCACCCCACAGACCCAGTATTAGACAATGGCCTCTCTGAACTGTCTAAAGGACCCAAGGAGATAGGCCACTGAGTGACTCATGCTGGTGCCTCAAAATTTGCCACCGAAGATATATTCTCTAAGATTTCACATCTCCTCACATCTCCCCTCTTCATTATTTATTACTATTAATTATTTTTTAGAGCAGCTTTAGGTCACAGCCAAACTGAATACAAGGTAAGATATTTCTCATATACCTTCTGCCCCACACATGCATAGAGTTCCCCATTACGAGCATCCCTCACCAGAGTGGTACAATACACACAATCATGAACCTGCATTGGTACATTATCATCACCCGAAGCCCATAGAGTACATAAGAGTTCACCTTTAGTGTTGTACATTCCAACTATTTGGACAGACAGGTGTACAATGACATATCCATCATTGTAGTATTAGACAGATTATTTCCACTAGCCTAAAAGTCCTCTGTGCTTCCCCTAGTCTCCCCCCAACACCTAAACCCTGGTAACCACTGATCTTTTTATTGTCCCTATAGCTTTGCCTTTTCTGGAATGTCACACAGTTAGAATCATACAGTATATAGGCCAGACCCTTTTTATTTTATGAACAAGATATGACGTAAATAAGTAAAATGTGGCAGTTGTGCTTTTAGAGACTTTTAGTTAATTAATGAAATATTAATATAACTATAGTACTAAAGTTATTTTTTAACTTTCTCTCTTTTCCTATTACTCTTATTCCATTAAGCCTCCCCCCTACCAGTTTTAAAACACAGAATCTGTAAAGCAATTTCCAAGTAAGAAGCCAGATACTTGGGAGGTTAGGGAGTGGCACTATGTGTAATTACTTTAAAAATTGGCCCTATTCCGGCATTAATGGGTCATGGTCCCATATTTACACAGGAAATATTTATGAAATGCTGACTCTATTCCAGTAATCAAATAAGCACTAAGGCAGGATAAAAAGGCAAATACTGGAATATTAGAAGTCAACATTTTAACAGGTATAAATAAAATACCATAGGAAAAGGGGGGAGACAAGATTAATCCTTATGGTTGGGGGTAGGGGTAATCAAAATATTTTAACTAAAAAAGTGATACTGAGGGTAGGTAGGATTCTAATTTGTGTTAATGGAGGAAGAGAGGCAGAAATTAACAGAGAAAAGACACAGAAATGGTTAGTTCTTATAACAAATTACCATAAATTTCATGGCTTGAAACAACAGAAATGTATTCTCTCACTTCTGGAGAACAGAAGTCTGAAACCTAGGTGCTAGTAGGACAGGGCCATATTTCCTCTAGACGCTCTAGAGGAAAATCCTTCCTTTCATCTTTCAGCTTCTGGTGATTGTCAGCATAAATTGGCTTCATCGGCTTGTGGCTACACCACATGAATCTTTGCTTCCATTGTCACATCGTTTTTTCTTCTGTGTGTTTGTTTTTCTCAGTATGTCTCTTTTAAGGACACTTGCCATTGGATTAAGGGCCCACCTGGACAACCCAAGATGATCTCTTCCCAAGATCTCTTTAACTTAGTACATCCTCCAAGACTCTTTTCCCAAAGAAGGTAGCATTCATACCTTCTTTGGGAAAAGAAGGTATTTCAGCCTCCCAGAGATGGGAATGTCCTTTATGAGTGACTGTGTGACTGTGTTTGTATTTGGGTTTTGGTGGGGTGGAGTTGGGTCCAAGACTAGTAAGGGTAAGACAGGCCTTGAAAAACTACTGAGTTCAGTATTACACTAGCATCCCTTACTTTGATCCTGAAAGCACCAAATTTTTAAGCTAAAGAAGTGTGGTTACTGTAGAAACTCAATACTCCTCCTTCCCTACCCTTCTTTTTTTTTTTTTTTTTTTTTTTTTAAATGAAGTAACAGGCTCAGAAAGCTTAGGTTACTTACTCAGTCACATCAGCGATTATGGACATGATAAGTGGCAAACTCATAATCCAAATATAAGTTATTCAACTTTTAAAATCTTCTAGATGAGACCTCTTAAACTATATTTTCCCTTTTCCCTCAAGTTATTGAAGGCCTACAAGTTATACACACACAGAATTCTAACATAGTGGCATGTACATTAATTTCATCAATGTTCCTTAAGTGTTGAGTCATAAAAAATATAATTTTATAACCCCACTCTAGTGGAGGCTTTTTAGTTATTGAAAACAGGGACATACACCTGCCACAGTATTTACAACAAAACAACATACCAGAATTCCTTATTTACATTTCTGCTTCAGAGAAATAAAAAGTTTTTGAAAGCAGAGATTATATACTAGCAGCAACAACTTTTGCCTCCATATCCACATTCCTTTTAAGAAAGTCTGCATAAGCATAGTCTGGATGGTCATTAGAAATATGTATAACTATTGCTACCTTTCCTCCACACTTCTATACCAACATAACCACTGGCTGGACTGGGGAAAGGAAATTAATCTCTGAGTCGAGATAGAAATATTTTTTAAAAACAATTTATATTAAGAATATTAGCATGAAAGTTATTGTGTCTGACTCACATTATTGATTAAGTACATGAGTCAAAGTCAAATGATGCTTGTTTTTCAATTTTATGGCTTGCCCAGAATCCTTCCAAAGGACTTCAACCTGAGCTAGTAACTTAAATTTGACCTTATTGACAGAAAATCTCTCCCTGTGCTGAATAAGAAAGCCCCATCTGAATCAGTAGCCTCCTGAATTTTACTTCTAATCTTCAGCAAGAGAGACATTTGGGCAATAGTAACCTGCTTGTAAATAATAGGTCTTAGGAGTACCATCACTCATTTGGGGAAGAGGTCAAAAACCACTCTCTATTGAAACTACGTGTCCCTTTATGTGATTCTTTACTGAATCACCAAATTCATAATTAGGGTGCAAATGCTTTTGTCCAAGTCTACCTGATCATTGGCTATTACCTGCAAGGCTAATGACCAGGCGAAAATTTAAGAAAGGTATTTCTAAATCTATATACATTTACAGATAAATATTCTGTGCTACCTTTAAAAAATGCTACCTTTATGCTATGCTATCTTTAAAAAAAAAAAAAAAAAAAAAGACCTGATTTTATCTCTACAACTGCTGTGCAGTATGAAGAGGTATCATACCCCCGTGTTTTAGAGCAGATGCTTGGAATTACTGACCCCAGTGCACAAAAGGAAAGTTCAAAAATTCACAAAAAGGCATCAGGGGAAATGAAGTGAACAGAAAGTGGCATCTGGCTAAAAACTAGACGTTAGCAAACTGGACCATTTAAAGCAAGTAAAACCATCAGCCCAGCGATGGCCTTCTTGAAGCTACTCTATCAAACAGAGTCACACCCTCACATGTGACTTCTTTATAATTTCTACCCCGACAACACTTAGTCTTTCTCCCTACGGCAAAGACAATAATATTCACCAAATACTTCACATGTTTTCTGCATTTCCTAGGCTTCTGGAAGTTGAGTGGAGACACGTGACTGGAAATAGCCAAGGAAAGGACATGTGAGCTGAGGTGATGTGTACCAATTCTGGACTCAGCAGTCAACAGAGGCAAAATAGAAGCCTAGTGTTCCAGAGACTACAGCTGAGATGGAACGTCAGCCATATTGAATCTCTGAGTGCAAGAGGAAGCAAAGCCATCGGCATGCCCCCATGCCTCCCTTACCCGTTCACCATAAGCAAGAAATAGACTTTTGTTACAAGCCACTGAGATCCTAAGGGTTCTTCCTGCAGACTCTCTGCATTGAGTATGTCAAAGAAAAGTAAAATGATGATAAAGAAAAATTGGGAGTAATAGAATATGGGCTAAAAGAAACGTGTCCTTGACCTTGCAAATCCAGGAAAATTCCAACCTTACCAAAGCTTGTAAAGTTAACAGTCCTGGCCCTGTTAACAGGGTCATCCCAGCAAATGTTCATATCCCTCTAACTCACAAAAGCAGCAACTGCCATCTGATGATATTCTAGCCAATCGATATCAGTCAATTAGAATGCCTCTGCTTATCCTTTTCTTGCCTTCCTGAGTTTAACAGGCTTTTTTACTCGTCGTCTTCTTTTTGGATTCAAAACCTTATTCCCGCACACCAGCTTGAACCGTTACTTCTATTCCCTGTTGCATGTAACACCTTTTCTGACTCACCTCCTGGCATATGGGCCTGCAGAGTTGCTGGTTCAATCTGGCCCCTTTGGCCTCTAGTGTCATTTCTGCCTAGCAAGGAAAAGGCTCCCTGCCTGTGCTTCTCAGTCATTTGAGGGATTAGATTCAGTTCCTTGATGAAAATGTTTGATTTTTATGAACATTTATTTTGCCCTTTAGAAGGGCACCCTTTCTAATTCCCATACTAACACATGCTAGCGGCCAAGAAGCCAGCTTGACTACTGAAGCCGTTAGGGTCTCTGTGTTCTAGTTTCTATGTTATTGCTATTGCTGCTTGCCTGCAGTTTAATACCCTGGTACAGTTCCTTTTTCTCTGGTGAGAGAACTATAATACATCAGGGTTTTGTTTCCCTTCTTTAAAAAAATATTGTAATCTAAAGATGTCTTTTAAAAATGTGGTGTCATAACGAACCCCAAACTAAAATAATCTAAAAAAAAAAATTCAAGAACAGCCATATAACATTCAGGAAAGTCATGTTCAAGAACTCATTAAATAGGGTTGTTTTTCATCGTGGTTGTATGTAACAAGGTAGACTAAGCAGATCACCACAACGATTTAAACGGAAATAAAAACATGTATGTCAACCACCTGGAATTTAAATAGAAGCTAATAAAAAAAAGGAAATAAAAACATGATGTTAAGTTTGGCTTGAAAATGGAAGAAAAAGAGAGAGAGGAGAAACTGAGGGAATCATATGCCTTTTTATGCTTTAAAATAATTAAAAATTCTCTTCTATCTGTTAACATTTCTCTAAACTGCACGAAGGACTATCTTTCTTGTTTAGGAAGTGTGATTGGTTATTTATTCCTCATGCTTTCACTTTGAATTTAATATTCAGATAATTCAGGTGGATAAACCACCCTGTCTACTTTGTCCACGGTCACTGACAACACCTCACAGGTCCTTCCAAAGCAAGGTGGAAACAAGTAGGAGAGAATAGGCATGCAAAAGAGCCAACATTGTTTAAGAGCGAAGGTTACATCTTAAACATTTGTTTTTGATCATGTTTGATAGGATACCCCAAGCATGATAGCTTCTTAATAAACACTTGAAATGTTTCTCTAATAGTGAAGGATAAGGAAAGGTTTACAGTTTTCTGATGGTTGGCAATGCCATTCAGGTAGGTGTTGGAGGCACCCCCCTTACTGAGTTGATTTGTGTGGTGCTAACAACCCCACTTGCCTATTAATATCACGTTCACTAGCCTGCTTCCTTCCCAGGCATTTTACCTAACATCTTTAACTGGACTGTTTTTCAGAGCAGACCAATTAAAAAATATGTACGAAGTGTTTTCTGTGGTTCTAAATTTGGATTATGGAAAAGGAAGACAGAGAAATGTAGAAAGCAACCTACATCCTGTGGTTTTGAAACTTTTTAATAAATTATTATTTTTAGCAGAAGAACCATTTTCAAAAACAGTAGCTAACTCATGAGTACTTTTGCTCTGGGAGGGAGTGTTCTATTTGTTTTTTTTGTGTATTAACTTATTTAATCCCTGCAATCTAAGAGGTAGATGTTATTACAATTCCATTTTATCTATGAAAAAAATTCAGGGCACCCAGCTAATTTTTTTAAATTTATTTTTTATTAAAATATAATTTATGATTTGTTTCAGGGGTACAGGTCTGTGAACCATCAGTCTTACACAATAGCTAACATGGATCTGATCCCCTTAACCACTATGCCATATTGCATCTTACATGGAACATGTCTACAAAAAGGCAGAAAGAAAAGGTTGAAAGAAAAGATATCAGCCCTAGATCTTTGTGTGCTCTCTCCATTTTGGAAGCCTCAAACTTGTCAGAGCTGACTTTGATAACTTGCTCCAGACCAAAATACAGGGTTGTCCAAGTATAGGCAGTGTTGCAGAAACATGCGATCAGCCAATAGTTGGGTAATTCCAGAGACTGCAAATACTGGGAGCTCCAATAAAAAGAAGTAATCCAAATGTAACATAATTTTCAGTATTTTCCCAGAGCATGCTACATCAATAAGTTCTTCCTTCTTTCAATTAGTCACTTGACATTTTTATGCTTCTTTGATCAGACTTCATTTTCAAAGAATTGTTTAGCCTTGAAATCATTCTTCCACATCTCATAAAGACATTACTAGGGCCAATGAATAAATCAAATTATAAGACACATTATTTATACTTAGATAAGGCCATCTCACTTTAAATAGAGCAGTTTTCCTCAAAAGATAAGCCTAGAAATCTTTTTCTTCGCTATTTTTTTTTTACAGCCTCAGTGGAAAGTGGAGCATCTTACAAGGATGCCTACCTTTTCATTCCACCTGCTTTCTGAAAGGATCTAATTATACACACACACACACACACACACACACACACACACACACACACACAGAAACAATAACATTACATAGCGTTTACTATGAGCCAGACACTCTTCTAAGTGCAGATATATATTTTATTTCATTTAATTCTTAAAGTGGTCTTATGAGGCACATTGTTTGATCATCCTGACTTTACAGATGAGGAAACTGAAGTAGACAAACGACAGATCTGGGATTCATACAAGACAGTGTCATTTTTGAGGACACACGTTTAACCACTATATAATGCTACCTCTCAACAAGTAAACCACTAGGAAAAGAGTACTCAATTAATAAAGAAAGCAGTGAAATGGAAATATGTCCAGTGGGTTCTCTAATGCCATAAATAAGAGGGCCTTCTCAAGGCCCAGTCTCAACCGAACCAAAACTGAATTAATCATCTTCTCTCCAAAGCTGCCTTTTTTATTTCACTTTCCTCTGTTATCAGTCAGGATAGATTAGGTTAGGCACAATAACAAATAACCCTGGTAGCTCAGTGGCTTAATGAAAGAAATGACATTTTTGGTCAGCTAGGGCATTGTTTCACATCCTTTTGATTTTGGGATCCAGGTAGATGGAGTAATGTCTATTTGGAACATTGCCAGTCTGAGGGCAGAGAGAAAAGGAAAACATTGTGAATCAAGCACCAATTCTTAGAGCTTATTCCTTGTCATGTTTTAATACCCAGAGGATGTCCATATGACCACAAATGAATCAACGGGTCAGGGACATATATTTACAACAGAGAAAGGAACAAATTAGAGTAAGCAACTATGTATTCAGCTGAAGTCTCCATTGTAAATGATTAGCATTACCACCCACATGAGCAAGAAACCTGGAATTTATTCCTAAATTATATTTCTTCATCACCTTTCCATAAGCAAACCATACCCAAGATAAATATAGTCCTCGTTATAAACATGTCTCTCAACCATCTGCTCTCTTCCCTTTCTAGGGCCCCATATCCGATCTCAAAATCTTCCTCCCAGACTTGGCAATGGCGTCTCCTCACGATTCCTCATCCCCTACACAGCCTCATCCCCTCTGGGTCATCATCTACACTGTCACCAAAGTGATGTTGCCAAAAGAAAACAATTTCCCTCTTTTGATTATAATTCTTTAATGATGTTCCATCTTCCACACTATTGATGTAAAAAAGCATCTTCCTGTCAAGACTGTTCTTATACCACCTCGCCAGTCCCCCACTAGACTTTGCAATTTGCAATTTGCTCTTTGCAATCCATCGAGCATACTGTGCCATTATTTGTTTTTGATCCTGATCTTAGGCTCTTTTGCTTACAGAGTTGCCTACATCTTGTCTCTGCCAGGCAAAAATCCACTTCAATAAATATCATTGCTTTTGTGAAAGGTTTTCTCTCTTCTTCTAATGGCTGTTTCCAACTCTGCCCTACAGTGTACTCTGAATGGGAAGTGCCATTCATTCTGCCTTTTCATTATTTCACATATCTTTTTATAAAATAATTATTTCTTTGAGTGCCTATGACTTCTACTGGCTGTGAACTTTTTAAGGGAAGTGCTTATGTATTATTCATTTTTGTTTCTGTAGTGCCTACTACAGTGCCCAGAATATAATAACTATTCAGTAAATCCTGAACAATCAATGAGTTCTCATTAAACAGTAATGGGAGAGAAATGAGAGCATGGGTACATATCATATTTACAATTGGAGATGAATATACACAAGTATACAGAAAATATGACAGGAAGTGGGTTTAATGAGGCAGAGAATAACAAAATAGAAAGGATTCTGCTTAAGATAAGCAATAAAAAAGATGAAAGATAAGGGAGTTTGGGAGAAAGCTTAAGTTCTCAAATGTTTGATTGGATTAGAGATTGAATTGTAAGAGTCAACAAGTTTACAATCTAGCATTAACTTTTTCTTATACAATATGGTGATTTCTCTGTTTTTTTGAAAGGGTCATCTATTTCTATGCCGTTTCTCTTAAAATTAAGCTGACATAAAGGGAAGAATGTTTGATTTAATGTGACTGAAAGTGGTCTGTGTCTCTGGAATTTCATTGTCTTCAATCTCCTGAGATCTTTAACATCAAAATATTAAATGTTTATAATAACATTTAAATGTGTATATGTTAAGTGTTGAATATTTATAATAATAAAATATATTAAATTTTTGACTTTGGGACTTATTTTCTCTAACTCCCAATCTGCCAGTGATAAGAGTTTCGATGTTTTCTTCTTATATAAATGTAACAATAAAATTGTCACTACTCTTAATTTAATCTGGTACTAGAGCACCATCACGATAATTAAGTTCCTTAAATTGCTTATAATTATGTGTCACAATGAAATTTTTTTATACAGAAACAATAAGTGCGGGTAACAAGGGTGATAACTTAGAAAATCTAATACATTACATGTATATAGCATTTATCCAGTGAAGGGCTACCTAGATTGTTCCACCGAATTCATGAGCAAAAAATAATAAAAAATTTTATTCCGAACAAGGAAATTTCTCCTTGTCCTACAGGAGTTGAAATGATCTCTTATTAAACTTTGTTGTTATTTCTCAGATGTGCCTCTGGACTGGAATACTATTTCTCCAAACATACTTGTGCAGAGAGCATGATGGAAAGAAAAGAAAGGCTTGTAGGACAAAAACGATTTGCTAAAAGCCTTTGAAAGGAGCAACAGAAAAACAAAAGGATGAGTTTCAACAGTGAGATTGCATTGTGATTTCGTGTGACGAGAAACAGTTTAAGCCCTTCAAAAAATAATTCAGTTATATCCCAGCAACGTAAGTGTGGCAGGTAAGAAAATGTGCCGGTAGAATTCACTCCGGGGAAATGCTGAGGTGCCCGACCAGCTGGAGTCATATGAAGGATTAAATGAAGAAAAGGGGTCAGGCTCCTTTGGACAAAATTAAATTTTGCAGCTAAATTTAAAATGATCAAGAGTTATCAGGATTTTTTCACCCACAGGAGCTGATGACCAAATTATATTTTTGAGAAAGCTATTGAAAAATTGTATAAAGTCAGACCAGTGTGTTATTGCACACAGAGAGGAGCTGTGAATCAATGACTCAAGAAGGTGGAAAATGAATGGATAATCCTCTCAGTTACTTCATAAAATGAGTGGATTGTATCTATCAAATATACACGGAAAGAAGACAATGGGTGATGCCTTCAGCAGGAGTAAGATGATTAAGTTTATCTCAGAATTCTTTAGAGCAGTTGTGTTCCCTGGAGTGCTCTATACTCTAAAGGAATGAGCAGGAATACTATTATAAACATCAGGAAAAGACCAGAATCTCATCAAGATAATTAAAGGTGAAAAAGACATATTTCTCATCAGAAAGGAATCTCTAATCCCAGAAATAGCATTAGGGATTAGTTTTAGGAAAAGAGTTTTCTATGCTGACGGGCCATTTTATTCCAAAAATATTTGAAAGTACCATAATAAGATACTCCCAAATACCTACTAATTTACAAAATTTTGGAAGAGATGAAAACACATAGCAAAAGGAAAATAAGGGCAAGAATGTAAAATTGATTCTGGAATGAAACCAATACAATTGGAATGACTGAGCCATTCATTTGGTTTTAAGCTTTCTAACAGTCCATGCAAAAAGTGGGAAATGGTCATTCCAAAATTCAGGTTCCATTGAAGAGGAAAATTACCCTGAGCAGGCCCAGGCCAGGAGGTCCCAGAAGAAGGAAAGTTACAAACAATAAGCTAGAAATAACCAGAAGCCCTGGGAGCAAGAGATAACCAGCCGCTTCTGCTTCTGTAAACAGGCTTCCTGCCACAGGTCCCCTGCACTGCCCTAACAGCCTAAAGCAACACCCTCTCCCACCCCCCAGTTTAAACCCACCTACCAGCAGCCAGCATAGCTGGCTTTAACACCCCTTTATAAAAACCCTGTAACCCCACTAGCCAGGGCCCGGAACTTCGAGCACAAGCTCATCTGGGTCCACTGGCATAAAATAAATTCGAGCTCTCCTACTTCTCCAGTGTCACTTAGTCTCTTGCAGGTCTGGTTATTTTTCTGCAACCATAAAATAAAAGCTGAGCAATAGCTCAGAGGAACAGATCCTAAGACAAGAAAGGTACTTCTTCATAAGATTTTCATAAGACGACCCTGTGTAATAAAATGAAAAAATGCTCAACATCCTTAAACCCCACGTAATCAAGTTTCATAGTGCTGCTTCTTATCTTAAAATAACCCTAAACAGAGGTTGATGGCATTGTAGAAAACCATGTTTCAGTGATATAGAGGCCAAGAGTACATTTTAGCATTCTGCATTTTAGCATTTCTTGCGGAATAGGTGAACTCCATATCCTCCAGGAACTCTGTCATAAATGTTCCTTCTGCCTATTAAATTTTAAATATGGGCTAGGTGACAAGAAATTTAGAAATGCACTTTCTTTTGAAAGCATCTCAAGTGCAGCTAGTCTATGTGGCTAGATGAGCGAAGATTCACGTATGATAAGAAAATACATATGATTTAAGGCTGAGCCTATGTAGGAAAGTTGATTGTTTTTTACCGAAGCTGGGACATCGAAATCCTGCCAGGGCCTAAGAGACATCTAGAGAAAGCAAGTAATTTGTTAATATTATATTAAACTAGAGTTTGGAAGATAGGCTGCTACACATGAATTTGATAGGACAAGTATTTGTGTCCTGGGATAACCCTCAAAAAGGCAGGTGAGAAATTCCATTGGTTCTTTAATGTACCTCTAATTCAATCTACTAATAAAACAGGCCGATTATGTCTGAATGATTTATTGGAATCTGCTACCCCCTCTTAAAAGAGCGCCCTGCTTCATGACAGAGGACGATTTTATTATATATTTAGGTTTTAAAATTAAAAGACTGCTTTTATTTTATACAGAACAACTCGGCTCAACTTGTTTGTTTTTTTCATACACATGTCTCAATCGGGATTATTTCCAATAAAATAAAAACCATAAAAACAAGACTTCTACCTTAATATCTTTTCGCCCTAAGGAGGACAGTAAAGGTGGTTCTAGGCACCTAAGTACATGTGTTTTCTTATTGAAAATTTTGCAATTTTGCACTTGAACTAGAGATGTGAGATAATCTGTGATGTGATTGCTCCCTGCTGCCGCCTGAGGTTTGAAACCAAATATGGGATTTGATACCCAGCAAGAAGTACCACTCAGCCAGGCAGGCCCATTACCTGGTATTAAAAACAACCAAAAAACTGTGGAGGACTTCTCAAGTTGCTTTAAAAATAGTTTAAAATGAAGTGCTAAAAATGATTTAGACAGCACCAAATCTAAAATTTTAGTTTTAAAATTCCAGTGGGAAGAAAATATGCATAATAATAACCATAAAAAGTGAAATAACCCTAAGCCAATCACATTTATTATAAACATGCATTTGTAAGTGAAATAACCCTAAGCCAATCACATTTATAAACACTATGTATTTGTGAGGGGTTTTCTCATTTTCGTTTTTGTTTGTTTGTTTGTTTAGAGAAAATAAACAATTTCACAGCATTACTGGATCTCACCTTTCAGTGGATTTATCTGGGAGAATTGTGAAAATTTGCTCTGATACTTAAGTGAATCAGCCAACTCGAATATGCCACTCTCAAAAATTGAGAATAATAGTATAAAAATGCAAGCCTCATTATTTCTCATTTATATCTTCTTGGTTGACATTTTAAATGGCAAATATATTTTCTAAATAGTAAAATTACAGGACGATATTATTACATATTATTATAAAATACAGAACAGGTTGGCTTTACCCTTGGGAATAAAATTACAACTAAACAACAGTTGGAAACGCAACTACAGTTCCTGTACAGGCCACAGTCTCTGATCAATATGCCAAGATTGCTTTTGAAGCACTTATGAAGAATTCATAACACTCTTCTTACTATAAATTCAGTGCAACTAAAATGAGGATATAAAGATGTCAATGCTCTATCTGTGAATGTTCACTACACAGTGTAACTTGAAAGGATGGTCTTAAAGAGCTTTCAAACAATCCATTCAATTAAATATTTATTGAGTGCCCTCTAGGGGCTTGGCTATTAGGTGAGCTCCGGAGGGGTACAGACCCGAGAACGCATAATCTTTGAATTTGGGGATCAGCCTAAGAAACAATTTTTTGTGTTAACAATCTCATACACAGCAGGAACCATTTTTTCATATCCTTCTTATTGTATGTGAACAATGTTTGGTACTAAAATAAAGTGGCTCCCGAAAATGTCATACAAAAGAATCATACTTTAGGAGATTTGGAAATTTTTGCAGAGAATATTACTTGTGCCTGCAATTTGGATAATAGGAGGAACACAGTCTGGTATATCAGGACACGTTTCATTTTCCGGCAAAGGGAAGTGATGTAAGCAAAGTCATACACAGCATTAAGTTAGAACTCAGAGAAACCTTAGGGATGGTGTAGGAAAATAAATCTGCCAGTGTATAAGAGTATATAGTATGCATCCATGTTTAATTGCATCATCAGATTTTCCCCAGATCATTAAAAACTTTTTTTTTTTTTTTTTAAATACGCTGTCTTGGTTCCATAGTATCCCAACAAACCAGAGTTCCCCTGGTTTTTGTCTATGAATGGATATGCAGCCTCATTTGTTATTTTTGGTACAATAGAAAGTCCTCTTGGCATCCCTGACTTAGGATAAATTCCTAGGAGTGTACTTATAATATCAAAAGACTAAAGTGTTTTTAAGTCTTCCAGCACAAACTGTCAAACCTTTCCAGAGGGCTACGCCAGTAGATATTCATACAAGCCGAATATAAGAAAATCCCCTGTACCACGCGAGAATGTTTTGGAACTTGCTATACCCATGGAGGAAAATGACCTCAGTTTAAATGTGCACTGACTTGAAAGGACTTTGAACCAGACACTGAGGGAAGGAGGACAATTTGGAGAAGATCTCAAAGCAAATACAGGTGCCTGCTGTTTTATGTGAAAACTACAAAGATCGTTGAGAAATGAAACTTTCTAAGAAGAAATTAAAGTTGATCACTTACCCGAGACCGTTGGAGTAAATCTAGAAAAGGGTCTAAACCGACACTTGGAAATGCCTTAGTCAGCTCAGGTATAATACCACAGACTGGGTGGCTTCAACAACAGAAATTTATTTCTCTCAGCTCTTCAGGCTGAAAAATCCGAGATCAAGATCAAGGTCCTGACTGGCTCAATGTCTGGTGAGAGCTCTCTTCCTGCCTTGCAGACAGCTGCCTTCTTGCTGGGTCCTCCAGGGTAGAGAGAGATTGATCTCTTTCTTTTCTTATGAGTCCTACTGCATTAGGGTCTCACCCTTACGACCTCCTCTAACTTTGATTACTTCCTAAGGGCCCTACCTCCAGATGTAGTCACACTGAAGGGTTAGGGCTTCAGTGTATGAATTTGGAGTAGGGGATAACATTCAGAAAAAATTTCATGACTATCTGGATAAGCATAAACAGCCAGGATGAACACTTGCCATGGGAAATGCAGACTGTAACCTGTGCTCATTTTATAATGTTCTCTTATGTACTAGGAAAGGAGCTTCCATACATCACAAAAGCATTGGGGATATAACACAAGGGAACCTTAAAAGTGGGCCAGTAGAGTTGTGAAGGAATAATGAAGACATGTTATTTTAAATCCCAACGTTAGAGAAGAACACCTGAAGCAGAGAGAGACAAGCCAAGGTCTGAGAGTAAGCCCTGGGGAGCTGACACAGTCAAGCAAGTAGCAAATGTGTTGCTAAAATGAATCCTGAAATTGTGGTCAGAAGAAAAGAGGCACACTGTCATGGGAGTCAAAGCGAAGATTAAAATGCTAAATTCATGGACTTTTGTTGTCATCTTTCTTCTCTTTTAAATCTTTATCTAGATTCCAGTTTCAGGGACAGAATACTTTTGATATGGTTATGGTGGGCATCAGTTTGTTGAATCTAAAACAGAAACCACTAATACTTTTAGGACAAAATTAACCTAGTAAAGCATTATAGCATTCTTCAGTAGACTGCAGGCCCCTGAACTTTGTGGTGTTTATATTTGTCGAGTTCCATATTTATTTATCACAGGAGAAAAAATACCCTCCTGCTTCACATGTGTGGAAATATCAAACAGATTGTGTTCTAGGAGACTAAAGAATAAGCTTTTTTACTCTTGATCTATGTAAAACACGTGCATAAGGTCATTTGAGACATAATAACCAATTGGACCACAATATACCTGCTTTTCACTAGTCATAGTGGCAGAAAGCCCAATGCCAGAGATAAACTGCAGATCTATTTCAATAAGAAAGTCTAAGTAAAGAATGTTGGTTATGTGGAATAATTTGAAGATACATTTTCAAAACATGATCCAAGAAGTTAAAGCCTGAGTGGTGTAACAGAGTAGATTATTTTAAGGTGATACAAGGGAATCTGGCTCTTGTAGGAAGAAAAGCACATAATGGAGAGATAAATACTAAAACTGCGTTTGGATAACTGATCTATACAAGCTCAACCTACTTGGCAATCTTCCCTAAAGTCAATCTATCCAATTATTAGAAACTTGCAAGAAATTTTCCAAAATAAGGTAAGTTTATAATGGTCACACCACACACACACACGCACACACACACACACACACACACACACAGATAAGCATTACAGACACTTGCATATATCCATATCCATCTATCTAGAGATATATCACATAAATGCATGTATATATATAATTCAAATATAATTGCACTTTCTATTGGCAGTGGCGGTAATAACATTTATATATCTAAATATGTTACTAGAAAAGAATGGGAAAATTTTTCTGTACTGTGTTTTCAGTTGGCCCATAACATACAGGATACCCTGTGGCATCACCTTTATCTCCTAGATACTGGGTAGGAATGGGATAATGACTTATAGTGAGGAATAGGTTATGAGGGTAACAGCTTAATCAGTAAACTATAAAAGAAGGGCTAGTGATATTCACAAATTAAATCGGCAGATTTCCCTCTTAATTCTCAAACCCTACACCTCTATCCTTCTTTCTCCTCTCCAAATACCTGCTGACAGCCAGATCATCAACACAGAACTATTTCTGTTTCTGACACGTACATGTGTCTCCGTGTTCAGATCTATCACCACAGAGTGACAGGTTCCAGATGCGTTCTAACTTTTACTTTGGGGGAAATCTTTTAAAATAAATGCCAGGACACACTTGTATTTTTCTCTCCCTGTTCTGTTATTTTTATTGACTCCTCAAAACCTTCTGTCTCCATGTCTACTGGCTTGACAAGATGAGATGAAGCTTAGTAGTTTCTGAGAGATACTGAAGGTATTTATTTGGGGGCAAATCTATTAAAATTCTGTTTCAGGAACAACTTCGACAAGTTGATTGCTACCACAACTAACATCCAGAAATGCACTTGTGGTTTTCTAGTTTATTAGAATGCAAAACTGTAATTATTCAAGGTTTCTGTAAGGTTATAAGTATTTTGACTGAATTATGAGAATCTATCATTTATTGTGAATGGAGAACTTTTGGAACCTGATCGTTGGATAAGTCTCAAGTCAATCACAATGTTTTCCCTCATTTTGGAGGCTCAATTCTATTTGATTTCAATTTCTACTTTCCTCACCCAATTACTCTTGCTCTGTGGCAGATTTTATTAAACCATAAAAATTTAACTTTATCATTAATTAGAATGGAGAGCCTGACAATATTACATTTTACCCTTTACCTCTTAATGAAGATTAAGATGAGTTATGCTTTGATCCAGTAATCTCCATACAGTACCAACAAAGGACTGTACAAAACTATGCTACTGAGTGACAATCATTAGAATCCAATGAGTTTCTTGCTAGAAATTTTAACTTTAAACCTGAAAGAGTATGAAGTGGTTTGGTTGTGTAGTGTATTTACTCTTTCTTATGGTTAAGGGTACAGAAGATGCATTCCAATAAAGTGGTGTCAGGTTTTACTTATGTACCCAGCTATTAATGGACTTATATGTGACAATAAAACCATCCTATAAAAATAAAATCTTTGTACCTCAAGCATTCATTATTTGACTGAAGGTTGTTTGTTTACAGGGAAGAAACATAATTCTATATCCCAAGATTTACTACTTTAGAGGGAGTGAAAGAGATAGCAAGCATATTGGGGAAGGGGCAGAGGAAGAGGAAGAGTATCTTCCAGCAGACTCCAGGCTAAGGGCAGAGCCTGATGTGGGGCTTGATCTCATGATCCTGAGATCATGACTTCAGCTGAGACCAAGAGTCATTTGCTTAACTGACTGAGCTACCCAGGTGCTCCAAGAATACTGCTTATTTTTAATGATTTTGTTATTGAGGAAAGTACATTAACTTTTGGTAGTAGCATTCAAGGGCCATTGCTTGAGGATTCTGTAACCCTCTCATATCCTCCCTTTGCACAATGGTTTTGTCCAATCCCTGCTTCTTTCATTTCATACTGATGGCTCTTACTTCCATTCCTTACCAACCAATCTACGGATGGATATTCATTTAAGCATAACAGACAAAGCAATCTCATTAAGTGTATGAAACTATCTTGCTTCCTTGCTTTTTGCCATCCAGAATGGAACCTCCAATTGTATGGAACCCTTCTTGCACTTCTTCATTATCCCTTACTCTCATGTTGGCTCTCTTTGTTACACACACACACACACACACACACACTCATCCTCATGCAAACCTCTTTTCCACATTCCTTTCCCTCTGAATATTCTGTTATCTCATTCCTGTGTCTTCACCCTGCATTTCCTCCTTAATTCATATAGATTATTAAAGTATTAAGTTAGATATTTTCTCCAGAAGCCCTCATCAATACTCCAAATACTGGGTTAATTTCTCTTTTCTGCATTGCTAAGGACCTGGAATGAGATTTTTGCTGTAGAAGTATTTCAGCCAATTGTCAAAAATACAATACTGTATTTGTCTGTTTATGTGATGTGCCTCACTAGATGGAAGTTCTCTAAGAGTGCACGCTATGTCATTCACCACTGGCACCCTATTGCTAGGTGCAATACACAGCGCCTAATATGTGCTCAGCAGATAACAGTCATCCTATGACTGCTTGATGATTTGAACTGTATATTTTCTGTGTTGTCTAACATGGTAGCCATGAGCCACCTATGTCTACTGAATACTGAAAATGTGACCAGTACAAAATGAGATGTACTTAAATGTAAAATACATGCAAGAGTCTGAAGACTTACTGTGAAAAAAGATAAAATATTTCAATAATAATTTTATATGGATTACATGTTTAAATAATATTTTTATATATGGGATTAAATAAAATATATTATGAAATTTAATTTTGCTTGTTCCTATTGCCTTAATAGGACTACTTGAAATTTTTAAATTAAGAATGTGGCTCACATTCATGGTTCATGGTGTATTTCTATTGGACAGCCCTCGTATAAATCATACAGACTCTAGAAACAAGAATATAATCACCCCATTATTACAGCCTTCTTCTCATTCAGTGTTAGGTAAGGCATTGTCCCATTGTTCATGAGATCAAAACCCAGTCATATTTTAAATTGTACCAGTTAGTCTTCCTTAATTTAAGTACTTTGATTACTCAACACTGTTATCTTTAATTACAATTAGATTATTGCAATGATATTAATAATCTACACATAAGAGTCTTAAATGTGTTAAGATTACAACATTTCCAATCTGGGGACATTCAGAATACATTCTCATTTTAGAGTTTAGAGTTCAAAAGAAAAGAATGACTCTCTACCAGCACGGTCTGATACAACATTCTGCATGAATGGGAATGTTCTGTATCTGTGCTATTCAACAGAGGAGCCACTAACCACAGGTGCATATTTGAGCACATCAAATATGGTTAGTGTCATTGACAAAATGAATTCTTAGTTAATTTAAATAGCCACATGTAGCCAATACCTGTTGTATAGGACATTGCACCTCCAGATAGAAAGGTAATACCTGCCCTAAAGGTAGCAATATTAAGTTTCAACTAAATTTTTCTTGAAATACTATATTGAGATTATTTCTATCTCATCTAAATCGTGAGTGAGTAAAATGTAAATTTCAGAAAGACTTTGTGTGTTGGGTTTTTAAGTGTTTTTTTTTTTTTTTTTTATGAAATAAAGACAGGTATATTTGAGTTACCAGCATGATCTCCTTATAATGTTAATTATCTGATATCAGCATCCTTTCATGTTGTTAAATTATACCTGTTTGATTTTTAAGACGAGACCATCCATGAAAAACAATTAAAAAATACTCCTCCCAAGTTTTTTTGTTTGTCTTGTTCTTTACACTTTTACTAAGCACACTGTTTTTGAAACTCTGTGAGTGAACTGATTCCAGATAACCTAAACCTCTGGAAGTCATTTACAGGAGGGCTTTATTGTGTAAAAACAATTTCTGATTTAAGAATACACAAAACGGACTGTGTATTTAAAATTCTAACCCTCATTCTTCCAATTTGTCTCCTGAAGAATGTCCAGAAAATAGGTCTTTAAAGAACAAGATGTAATTAACATTTAGCTTTATGTGATTTAGTTACAAACTAATATCTGATTGAATAGATAACATTTCTGCCTGTGGTTTTCAGGGAATCGTATAATCATAGGGTTGGCAGGGTTCTTTTCCAAATTTTTCATTTTGTAAACTGGAAATACTAGTTACAGAATAAAATGATTGTGAAAGTCGTAGTTACATAGCAGGGACTGAGATGGAGACTATTTGATTTTTAGGAACTTTTAGAATAACTATAGTCCTTTTAAATTTTTTTGTTTCCTTTGAAAAGTGTCTATGTGACATAGCTGTATTCCATTATCCAAGAATATCCCACATCTGTTCGGTCATAATAGAAAGGAAAGAAAACTAATCTTTCCTGAGTACCTGCTCTGAACTGGTCATCATGCCTGATATTTCCCTATACTGTTACTTTTCATATAACATATTTTCAGGGTGGGGGGGGAGGTGAAAAAATAAGAGCTCTCATCATATAGGAAATTTCTTCCTGGTTTAAAAATAAATGAATGAATGAATGAATGAATGAATGAATAAATAAATAAATAAATAAATAAAAGCCCTAGGCATCTGGGTGGCTTAGTGGGTTGAGCATCTGCCTTTGGCTTGAATCATGATCCCAGTGTCCTGGAATTGAGTCCCACATAGGGCTTTCTGCTCAGTGGGGAGCCCGCTCCTCCCTCTCCTTCCAACCTGTGGTCTCTGTCATTCTCTGTGTCTCTGTCTCTCAAATAAATAATTTTTTTAAAAAAAAGCTCCCTAATGAGGGCATATAGGGATTGTAGGGATTGGGGGAAGGAGGTCAAGATTCATGCCCATATTGTTCTAATCATGAAGTCTATGCCTTTCCTTATCACAATGATTCTTCTTAGAAACCCAGATATTTTATAATCTTGTCGATTCAGGATAGCAGAGAGGTTAAAGCCAACATGACTTTTTTTGAGATATGTTTAGAAAACTTTTGTTATCAAATATACAACAGTTCATGTTTTAAAGGCTTTATACTCCCCCCCCCATTAA
This sequence comes from Mustela nigripes, assembly GCF_022355385.1. Lineage (NCBI taxonomy): Eukaryota > Metazoa > Chordata > Mammalia > Carnivora > Mustelidae > Mustela > Mustela nigripes. The sequence goes on from NC_081558.1 coordinate 190,061,302, forward strand.
AATATGATGGTTCTTATACTGAATTAATTTCATTTAGATCTCCTCAACAGTCATGCTACCAAAAAATTCATATTGTTTTCTTTTGTTCCTCACTTTAAATTCTAGAAAACATTCTCTAGGGAGTCAAATAACTTCATTGATTGAGCTTTGTAGTTGTCGAATAATATTTCTGGTATGATATAGAAACTTTCCTGGAAAAACTGAATTTAGTTTCAAGAAATTATGCATAAAAAAAAACAGAGCATTCAAATAACTTGACATTCTGATCCTTTTTTGGTGAATATAAAGTGGCTAGAAACAATCAACAGTCATGAAGTACATGTGAAACAGATTAAGGACTGTAAATGTGTTTCTGTATTTTTCTGGGTAAAAAAAAAAATCACATGAAAGTATCTTGGTCATTAAAAATACAATTCCTGAACTGAGACTGACCTGGCCTTGACTTACGGCTCCATCACTTACTATAACTGCAACTGTGGGTATGCAAACTCTCATATTACTCACCTGCAAGATGGTAGCAATATTTGACTTCACCTTATATCATCATAAGTACAATACTTGGCATGGAAAAGTACACATAGTATTTGCTCAATTAGTACAATTATTGTTGTTTCGTTTATTATTGTGCAATTAAAATGCAGTGAGTTAAGGCATTTTAATTATATTCAATAATTATATTCAATAACCCAGTCATATATACAAAGAGAAGGGTATATGTTTTAATTATTTTTTAAGTTCCAATGACACAGGCCTTCATATATTACATTTACTGAACTCAGGTAAACTAACTAGACAAAACAGTTCCTCTCCTGATAGATGTCTAAATAATACATTACTTTAAAGTTAGGGTGCTTGTTCTAGGACAGATTGAGTAATAACCTCCATTTCACAGCAAATCACACACTAAAACTATAAGACAGTGTAGGGACAAATGTACAACATATAGTCAAACTTCTTTAAAAAGTTGCAATTCTGGAAGTATAAGAAAATATGCCCCTTAATTTCAGATCTACTTTTGAAAATTCTTTCATTTTAATTATTAAGGTAAAGTCCAAGAAAAAAATTACCTATGCATATTACTGCTAAAAATACAAATAAAATTACCTACTGCTGAGCAGCAGTGTCTCGTTTATTCTATGCACAGCAGCCAAAAAAAAAAAAAATAAATAAACCACGATGTCTCACTGTTGCTACATTGCTGACATGTCAGAATTGTACTGAGTCCCTCCATAAGGGGTATGCTCTGATTAGCAGGGAGCTCTAATACTTACTCTGTTTTGTTTTTCAGTGGAGTTTCAAAACAGAACAATATATTTTTTTAATTACTTGGTTTTAATAACCTCTTGTGCTCCATGACTTTACCTCTTCTTCTTTCACATTTATTATATAGGCTACTGAGCTGAGGTAAAGAGATTGTCCTACCAAGGCATAAAAAAAATAAAGAGATTATGCCAGAGGGTCACAGGTTTGCTAAGTGCTAGTTTATCTAAACATCAGGACACAAACTGTTTAACTTAAAAATCTCTGTCCCTGAGAGATACCATTCTCCTCAGGCATTGTAATAAATACCTTACATTGAAAAAAATTATATTTATATAGCTTTGTAGTTTTTTTTAAAGATTTTTATTTATTTATTTGACAGGGAGAAAGAAAGATCACAAGTAGGCAGAGAGGCAGGCAGAGGGAGAGGGGAAACAGGCCCCCCGCTGAGCAGAGAGCCCGATGTGGGGCTTGATCCCAGGATCCTGAGATCATGACCTGAGTCGAAGGCAGAGGCTTAACCCACTGAGCCACCCAGATGCCCCAGCTTTGTAGATTTTTTTAAAGCTTAACAAAATTATTAGGAATTTGGATGTACGGAGCACATTTTAATTTAATTTAATTTTTTTTTGCACATTTTAATTTTAAATGACACATATCAGAAAAAGAGACAACTGAAATGGCAGAATTTAAAAAAAAAATTCAGATAGGTTTTTGTCTCTTGAGAAATATTAGTTAGTCACTTCAGAAATATTTTAAGGGCCATTATTTATTGAGTCTGGCTTTATTATTAAATACAAAGATTGGGTAGTTCATCTCAGTGGAATAAAGAGTCTGGGGGAGAGGTGAGGTGGAAGAAATGAAGAAACGACAGCAAAAAAGAAAGGGGGTTGGGGCGCCTGGGTGGCTCAGTGGGTTGGGCCGCTGCCTTCGGCTCGGGTCATGGTCTCAGGGTCCTGGGATCGGGTCCCGAGTTGGGCTCTCTGCTCAGCAGGGAGCCTATTTCCCTTCCTCTCTCTCTGCCTGCCTCTCCGCTTACTTGCTTACTTGTGGTCTCTCTCTGTCGGATAAATGAATAGAATCTTAAAAAAAAAAAAAAAAAAAAAAAAAAGAAAAGAAAGAAAGGGGGCAAAGCCGAGAACGTGTATTGTGTGTGTGCTATCTAGTGCACTAGGAAGTTGAAGTATTATAACAGATGCGTACATGCACAGATACAGAGCCTTATTGAACAGATTGTAGAGAGGGAATTGGAGGCTCTGCCCATATCGGGAAAAACAAATCAATCTATTCATTCATTTCATTGATTAGGTTGTATGAGTTCTATAGTGACAGATCCTTAATCCACTTAAATTTACTAGAAACTTTGGCTTTAAACCTGTGTAATCTGCCATGGAGACTAGATCTCTACCAGAAAGAAGGATATCACTTTCAGGAATCCCATACTCTCTGTGGTTCTGGTTGTCTCTTACTCTTTTTTAGTCCTTTTACTAGATATGTTCTTACTGCATATGCAGTAGCACTCACCAAGGAGTGATGGTTAAAAATCAAATACATAATCAGTTAATGAGTTAAATCTTGTTTTAGGTAACAACTCTTGGAGTAAAAAAAAAAAGACACAATATAAAAAGTATTGCCCTATTCAGGGTTTTTTGTTTATTTGTTTGTTGTTTCTTTTCTTTCTTTCTTTCTTTTTTTTTGCACTCAAATAATTGGTTCACTTCCATATTGATAGAAATATAAGTAAGCTTCCTTTAAATAATTACTCCGATAAACCACCTACAGGAGCAGTGGCTATTCAAGAGGCTAATAATAGTAATAATAATAATAATAATAATAATTCCCAAGTCTTTCTATAAGTAGAGAATCCACCTGGTGTTTCAAAGTACATCCTCAATTCAGCATAATAAAAACTACCGTATGTAGGCAGAGTAGTTGCTATGATCTCTCTTCCATAATTACTGACACTCTTGGTTATAAAGATAACTGATTGGCTAAGGTCTCCAAGCTTTCAGGAAGCCCACCTGGTATGAGAATCCAGTGTTTTTCTTTAAATCTGAGTGTTTTTCTCTAAACTATTCCACACTAATTATAAGCTAGTAGTGAAATTAATGCTATTTCATTTATTTATTTATTTATTTATTTTTTAAAAGATTTTATCTATTTATTTGACAGACAAAGATCACAAGCAGGCAGAGAGGCAGGCAGAAAGAGGAGGAAGCAGGATCCCCGAGGAGCAGAAAGCCCGATCCCAGGACCCTGGGATCACGACCCGAGCCGAAGGCAGAGGCTTTAACCCACTGAGTCACCCAGGCGCCCCAATGCTATTTTTTAAAAAGATTTTATTTACTCACTTGACAGACAGAGATCACAAGTAGGCAGAGAGGCAGGCTCCCTGCCCAGTAGACTTCCCGACACGGGGCTCAATCCCAGGACTCCGAGATCATGACCCAAGCAGAAGGCAGAGGCTCCAACCCACTGAGCCACCCTGGCGCCCCAAATTAATGCTATTTTTTTCCTCCTCTCTCTCTCCCTCTGTCCTTTTTCTTTTCTTCGTTCCATATTTTTAAAGAACATATCTAGCATACTATATTCATTATTCAACTTATTTATTCAACATTTATTATGTGCCACATACTTACTATGTAAAAAAGTGCCCCAGTAACATTCTGAAGAAAATACAAAACTTAAACTGTATCCACATCTATCACTAGAAACTCTTAAAAAGAAACTGGGGGAGGGGGAAAATGAAGTTGTCATCTAGGATACTGGTCTCATTCACAGCATGATGCCATCTCCTTACACCACAGGCTCTTGTGAGCTCCTGTTCTCTCAACTAAAGTACAGGAAAATGTACAACACTGGACGATATAATCTATCTTTGCTGTAGCATACAAACTGGAATTATCTATGGAAATGTGTCATGCTTCTGAGCAGGGTCTATTTTATTGGTGGTAATGGAAAAAAAAATGATGAGAATCACAGTTTTAGACAGAGGAGAAATGTGTGTTGAAAAGATTGGGTTGTCTTAAATCTTCCTTTTGGCAGCCAGATGAGGTGAAACACTTATGTGCCACTGAGGTTCCCTTGAACCACTACTTCAATATTTATACAAGTGAAGTGAAAATGACCTTTGAGAAATCACGTAGGATGTATCCAGACTTCAATAAGTACTATTCTTAAACTTTCAGCCATTTGACAGTCAATTCCATTTTTTAACCACATCTAAGGAAGGGGATTGTGTAAAATCCAATAGTAGCCTTTTCTACTTGCAGTACAAAGAATTTCTTGCCACCTCCTTAGTACCGTCTTTAATCAACTAACTTCACCCAGACTCTGATTTCTTTCCTTTTAATCTCAGTGTGAATAGAGAATGAAAGATCAATCACCTTCAATAGAAATTCCAATTTGGACAATCATAGTTAGGTTAATATTCTATGTCAATTTTCCAATATGGGAAACACTTTAGGTCAGTGTTGATTTTTCACATTTTAAATACAGGCAATACTAAATAGTTCTTGCTACTGCAGGAAAACTTGGAAACATTGGATTTTCCAAAAATGTAAGAAAACCACAAACATTGGTTTTTAGGGCATTTGAAAAATAACTGTCTTGTTACTTCAATGGATTCATAAATCACTGATTTTTAACTTTTTTCCCCCATTCAACCATAACTTATTGAGTTTATGTATGTGCTAGAAAATGTACTATGTGTTAGTGATAAAAAAGGTAGATAAAGCATGACCATCCCTTCAAAAGTGCACAGTCCACTGGGAGACTAGGTTTGTATATGGTTATACTAGATCTTTCGGATCTAATATAAAGAAGGGACAAGTAACCTATGAAGTGAATGTCATCAAATTAAGGGCAGAAAGAGTTTTAACAAGTGAGAAGTCAACATTGTAAAGCTTCATATTGAAAATAGAATAAAAGTGGCTCTGTAGCTCAGGGGTTAGAGCACTGGTCTCATGAAAATAGGATAAAAGTTATTTTAGTGTTTCTGTGAAGCAAGTAATATTAAAACAAATCTCTGATTTGAATTCCTGCCAACAGATGACTGACAGATTAATGCTATAGCCTGTAGGAGTAAGGGTCTAAGTACCACTGTGTGAAAAAACTTTCTATGTGTGTATAGTTCAATACATTATTTCACCTTTTAAAAATTTACCATGAAGATTCAGGGTTGCAGGGTTCCCTTATCAGTAAATAAACTGAATGGCGAGTACCTGAGGCATTTGTGCTTTTAAAAATTATTAAATTGAATGGAGAACATAACTATAGTAAACAATATTACTCTGAATTATGGACTAAATTATGCTCCCCCTTTCACATGTTAAAGCGCTAACTCTCAATGTGACTGTATTTGGAAATAGGGCTTTTCAGGAGGTAAATAAGGTAAGATGAGACTCAAGGATAGGACTCTAACCCAACAGGACTGGTTCTCTTATGAAAGAAAGAAGAGTCAGCAGGGATGTGAGTACAAAGAAGAAAGTCCATGTGAGGACACAATGAGAGGGTCACTATCTGCAAGCCAAGAAGAGAAGTCTCACCAGAAATCAATCGTGATGGCATCTTGATTTTGGACTTCATCCTCTGACACTGTGAGAAAGTCTGTTGTTTACGCTACAGCCAGTCATATTCTGTTATGATGGACTGAGGTGAGTAATACATTTTGTTAAAAAAAAAAAAATTCCAACAAGTAGCTTATAGCATTTTCTTACTGGTAACTGGTAACATGTGTTAGGTCCTTGCTGGATTTTCGGTCATGTATTTAGAATGTTATGAGTATCTTGTCTAAACCTCAAGACAGTCTGAAGAGATGGGAATTTCCATCATGACACTGCATAGAGGTTAGTTATAGAGAGGCTGATTTGCCAAAGGTTAGCTAACTAGCGCGTAAACTTTTGTCCTTAGGATAAAGAGTATAGTTCATAGGGTAAAGAGTATTTTTGGTATTAAGCTTAAACAGATTTGCTTAAACTTAAGCTTAAACAGATTTGCTTAAACATTAAGAATCATTGAACACGGGGCAGCTGGGTGGCTCAGTGGGTTAAGCCTCTGCCTTCGGCTCAGATCATGATCCCAGGGTCCTGGGATTGAGCCTCGCATCTGGTTCTCTGCTCAGCAGGGAGCCTGCTTCCCCCTCTCTCCCTGCCTACCTCTCTGCCTACTTGTTCTCTCTCTCTCTGTCAAATAAATAAATAAATAAATCTTTAAAAAAAAATCATTGAACTCTACATCAAAAACTAATGATGTACTCAATGTTGGCTAATTGAATAAAATGTTAAAACTATTTTAATATTATACTCTAATTCCATATTTATCATATAATACAAGTAAACAAAAATGTGATGTAATGGGACTTAACGAATTTGATACAAGTAAATTTATGAACTCTATCACTTGCTAAAACTCCATATTTGGGAAGAAACACGAAACATTAGATGACTGTTGCAACTATATTGTACTTACTTACAAAACTTACATTGTAAATATAAATATTAAATTTAATGTCTGAGAGCATAACTAAATTGCAAAAACTTGGTTACTATTTCAAAGGCCAATGATACGAATTTGCCACTAAAACTTAAAACCTACATTTCAAAATAGACTTGCTAGTGATTAAAAAAATATCTACCCACGAACATGAAGGCTTGAAATGTAATAAGGGCCCAAATGAGTTAGTGATGGCTGTCATAAAAATCTGGCAGGGTATTCTATTTACAATTTGTAATAAAACTGTCACACATTGAATTTATAAAAGCATTTATCTTAGAAAAATAAATCTATTTGCCAAGGGCAAGTTAATAACCTCTACAGTTCATTTGAATATAGGGACAAAGAGATAGTTTGACTAATAGAGCATTATAAGCAGTGTATGAGGAAATTTACAGGATGCCGTGACAATGGAAACATCCTTCAGAAACATTCTATGATGTGAATGAACAGCAGGAACACTTTCCATATTATCTGAAATACAAATCAATACTGCTAACCATCAACCGAAAGAACATGCACACAAAGAAAATTGTATTCACGTGTTCCATTTTCAGAAACAATTAAAAATATTTCAATTTAAGGACCAAAAGCACATGCAGATTTTTAAAACATCTAATTGAATGCGCAGCCATTTCCTAAGGATTAGAAATTGTTTACTTGTTTGAGGAATGAAAGGACAGAAAATGTTATTTATTACACGGGGTTTTACAGATACTCAGAAATATACACATACATGATTCTTAATAAACTGTTCCTTGAAATTTCAGATAAGCTTAATGGAAGCATGGAATGACAGCAGTTTCTACCAGTATGAATCTACAACTATCTCATTTATTCGTGGTAAGAGAACAACGCAGAAGAGAGCTTGGAATAAAGACTCTAACTGTATCCATTTCATAGGAAAGGGACCTCAAAAATCATAATTTTATTTCTTGTATTATTGTTAAAAAGCAAACAGCATGCACTTTAATTGAGCCAACTACATTCTGTAGGCAAGGAAATATACTAGAAAGTCATAACTAGAATCCTGGGGAGAGGTTCAAGGATGAAGCTGAAAAAACTTTCTATTGTCCTATAGGAAAATAGAAAACCCGCAGGAAAAAGCAAGTGAAGAGAGAATACATTGATTTAAAAGCTTCTGATTTGTAGTACTAAACTGGAATAGGACTGTAGCTAGGATTTAATTCTTTCTAATCTACAAGGTAACTTACAGGTATCATCCGATTTCACCATCACAATAAGCTTCTAAAACAAAACTTACCACGTGAAATTTTCCGCTATATGTTCAAATTCATGGAAGCTAGATCTTGGGATTCCAACCTGGGATTCCAGCCCTCGTCAAAGGTAATTGGCAACCACTGCAGGCTAAGAAACCCTGGGCTGTGACTGAACAGTATTTGTTGACAATTTTTGCAGCAGGGCGAATGAAGTTAACTTTGAAAGGGGAGAAAAAGCTCAGGTGGTTGTTGCACTTACGTAGTAACCAAGAGATCCAGTGTTTAAAAAGAGCTAGGAATGCGGAGCCGCAAGAACCACCAGCATAAGGTTCAGGAAATGTCTTGGTTCCTGTCCTAGGACCTAGGATATGCTGAATTTGGAGTGCAGAGATTTAGCTTGTGAAATAGAGCCCTGCTGTTGTTGATGTTAACTCTTAAGCTGCCGACACTTAACCACGAAGAGATTTTACATAAAAGTTTGAATTTCCAACATTTAAAATTTTCAGATCTGGCACCAATTTGCAGGAAGTAGCCAGTCGCTGTGCCCTACCAAGTAGAACAGATCTCTACTTTGTCCAAAATTCGGATTACTCCCTACTGTTTCTTTTCTATAAAACAACAACACTTTGTAAAGTTCATAGTTAATAATACTGTCTTACAGACTTAGGTTTTTTCTAAGAGTGTAAATCTTATGTTAAGTGTTCTTCTTTAAACATGTAAAGATGATAAGAGAAAATTTTTGGAGGTGATGGATAGCATTTACAGCATAGACTGTGGCGACAGTTTCATAGATGTCTTTTCGGACTCAACAAGTTGTATACATTAGATATGTACAGTTTTTGTATGTCAATTATACTCACTGTTTCTTAACCTTGACCTTCTTCATACACCTCTGTTATCTTTTGTACCCCTGGGGGTTTCTGGACTTGGAAGATTGGTTCAGAGCCTGAGACTCTTGAAAACCATATGTATACTTTTTACTATTTGTCTGCTGTGAGTTTTCTAAAATACTACATGTGGGGGCATGATTAGGAAAGGTAACATCCAGCATTAGAGGCAACCTCAAGTTAAGAAACAGAGAAAGAAAGGTTACAAAGAGAGGAAAAAGGCAGTCAAAAAAATCAAAACCAGGTTCTCTACCAAAGCCTGAGAGTCAACCATGTCACGGTCAGTAACAACAAATTTTCCTTGGGGCGCCTGGGTAGATCAGTCATCAAGCAGATCCCTTCGGTCATTATACTAGGTCCTGGGGTAGAGCCCTGCATCAGGCTCTCTGCTCAGGTGGGAAGCCTGCTTCTCCCTCTCCCACCACCCGCCCCTCCCCACCACTTGTGTTCCCTTGCTCTTTGTGTCTCTCTCTGACAAAAAATAAATAAAATCTTAAAACAAAACAAAACGTTTCCATTTTTTTTTAAGATTTTATTTATTTATTTGACAGAGAACACAAGTAGACAGAGGCAGGCAGAGAGAGAAGAAGGTAAGTAGGCCCCCTGCTGAGCAGAGAGCCCAATGTGGGACTCGATCCCAGGACCCTGAGATCATGACCTGAGCCGAAGGCAGCGGCTTAACCCACTGAGCCACCCAGGCGCCCCCAAATGTTTCCATTCTATGTCCTTTGAAAAAGCGGTGAGTTCACTAACATTTGAAAAATCTTATATGCTATCAACATTTTAGCATTACCTCAAAATAAATCACTTATTCAGGAAGTTGAAGGGGAAAATAAGTGAGGTCAATTTTATTCAAGTCATCAGATGTTCATATTCTGTCATATAGCCTAAATTGAACATATAAAATGCATTAAATATTTTGACCTTAACTTTTAAAGAGAGTATAGTCCAGTTTATAGTAGTATAAAACACAATGAAATGCACCTAGGGGTAGTAAATACAAAGCCATCCCATTTGCCACAGCTCTGATGATTAAAACAGGATGAAGTTTCCTCTTCCATGTGACACGCTCTGAAATGTAATGATAGGCTTGTCTCATAAAGCCACCTGAATAAAATAAGGTCTAAATTATCTTTGCATTTCAAAGGGCCATAACTATATGTTTCCTCCCAATACTAAAGTGGATCCAAAAGGAAACCAACTTTTCTATAACATATTTTGAAATCTTTTTATTATATTAAAATTAATTTTTAATTCCAGTATAATTACTGTACAGTGTTATATTAGTATCAGATGATCTCTAAAATATTTTTATACCCTTTTTTCTTACCAACTCTATAATGGTCTTTCTTAACCATTATCTGCTATATTTATAAAATATAAATTATACAGTACACCAGGAATCACACTTTTAAATAGAATATATCAATTTAACCATACATGAAAAATGTATTCTAATACAACCAACCAAAAAATAATAATAATAATCATACTTTTACTCTGAGGTAAGAACTTATTTAACATAAGGCTAAATGGAACAAACAAAATACTTTTAGGCTCATTTTAATTTTATGTTTGTTCAGGTGAAAATATTGTTTGCTACTTTAATTCTAATAAGGCATAATAATTACATTTTAATTTATATTTCAACCCTTTCTATATTAAAGTTAACTTGATATAAGTGATCATGGATTGGGTTACAAAATGAATAACAATAAAATAAATCTAAATTTTGAACATATCTTCAAATTCTATGAACATGTATAGTTCAGGAAGAAATATATTTGTTATGATCTGATAAAAATAGGAATTTACACCCACTTTAGAGTTAATAAGAAATTCTGAAAAATGCCAAGGAGGCCAAGAGGGGTTTCCCCCAGGTTAAATAGAATAGCTACTATTACTTTAAAGAGAATAGCTCTCTCTATATTAAAATTCACAGGAAGCATTAATTTGCAAAATTAGAAGAAATTGGGGTTAAAAGAAAAGTTTGAGCAAAACTAAACTGGAACCCAAACTCCCTTTATTTTTTTTAAGTTTTTATTTAAATTCCAGTTAGTTAACATCATTGTAATATTAGTTTCATGTGTACAGTTTACTGATTCAGTGCTTCCATACAACATCGGGGGCTTGATCACTGTAAGTGCTTCCTTAATATCCATTCCCCTGCCCATTACTCCTCTGATAAGTCTATAGTTAAGAGTCTGTTTCCTGATTTGCCTCCCTCATTCTTAATTTTTTTTTAACTTTGCTCATTTGTTTTGTTTCTTAAATTCCACAAATGAGTGAAGTCATATGGTATTTATCTTTTCTCTGACTGACTTATTTGGCTTACCATCATATTCTCTAACTCCACGTTGCTGCAAATAACCAGATTCTTTCTTTTTTATGGCTGAGTAAATTTACCATTGTATCTATTTTCCATTGTATGTATGTATGTATGTATCATCAATCATCTATCATCCATATTACCTCTTCTCTATCCATTCATCAGTTGATGGACACTTGGGCTGTTTCCATAGTTCTGGCCATTGTAGATAATTCTGCTAAAAACGATTGGGGTGTGTGTATCCCCTTGAATTAGTATGTCTGTATTCTTTGGGCAAATACCTCGTAGTGCAATTGCTGGATGATAGGGTAGTTCTATTTTTAACTTTTTGAGGAAACTCCATACTGTTTTCCAGAGTGGCCGCACCAGTTTGCATTCCCACCAACAGTGCTGGAGGGTTCTTTGTTCCTCATTTCCTTACCAACACCTGTTATTTCTTGTGATGTTGCTTTTATCCCTTCTGACAAGTGTGAGGTGATATCTCACTGTATTTTTGATTTGCATTTCCCTGATGATGAGTAATGTTGAGCATCTTTTCATATGTCTGTTGGCCGTCTGTATGTCTGCTTTGGGAAAAACGTCTATTCATGTCTTCTGCCCATTTTTTAATTGGATTATTCCTTTTCTGGGTGTTGAGTTTTAGAAGTTCTCTGTAAATTTTGGATACTAACCCTTTATCAGATGCATCATTTGCAAATATCTTCTCCCATTCCAAAGGTTGCCTTTTAGTTTTGTTGATTGTTTCTTTCACTGTGCAGAAGGCTTTTCTTTTGATGAAGTCCCAATAACTTATTTTTGCTTTGTTTCTCTTGCCTAAGGAGAGGTACCTAGTAAGATGTGGTTTGGCCAACGTTGAGGAAGTTACTGCTGTGTTCTCCTCTAAGATTTTAATGATTTCATTTCTCACATTTAGGTCTTTAATACATTTTGAATTTATTTATGTGTATGGTGTAAGAATGGGGTCCAGTTTCATTATTTTGAGTATTGCTGTCCAGTTTTCCCAACACAATTTGAGGAAAAGACATTCTTTTTCCTATTAGATACTCTTTTCTGCTTTGTCAAAGATTAATTGAACATATAGTTGTGGGCTTCCACCTTATTTTTGATAAAAAAAATCACACTGGAAGTTGAATTAAATCTCAAGATCATACAATTATTTAGCCATTCTTTTCTGGATTCCTATTTCAGTAACTTTCCTAGTATAATACTAGGCAAAATTAGTCTCAATGTCCTACATCCTTTTCTGCATTCATTCTCAGTGTTTCCTTATATCCTATCATAAGAAAAACTGACAAAAAATACGAAGTAGAAAAAAATTACTAGGAGTCCTTCTTAAGGTATCCTCTGGGTTTATCTCTATCATGCACTGCTTTTTAGCTATTTTATAACTCTGTAAGTTATATGATACTAATAGAAATGCAAATTATATCTGTAGGCTATGCACTTGACTATTGTCCTGTGGATACTGACCAGTTTTTCAGCTGTCTGTAAATTCATTTCAGCATTCCTGTGTGGTCCTTTGAAATTTCCTTTAAACTAATTGTTTCTTCTTACTGGCTCCTTGATCCATTAATGGATTAAATAAAAATTGTGCCTTTCATACTTGCATGAATCATGAATTTATCTTTTCAAATAAATATTTTTTAAAGACTTATTTATTTATTTTAGAGAGCAAGAAAAAGAAAGAGAATGCACAAGAGTGGGGAGGGGCAGGAGAGACTCTTCAAGCAGACTCCCTGCTGAGCATGGAGCCCAATGCCAGGCTTCATCTTGTTACTGAGATCATGACCTGACCCAAAACCAAGGGTGGGACACTCAAGTGGCTAAGCCACCCAGGTGCCCCTTAAAATAAATGTCATCTGACATCATTTTTCTTTTTTTTTTTTTAAGATTTTATTTATTTATTTGACAGAGAGAGATGCTGCAAGAGAGGGAACACAAGTAGTAGGAGAGGGAGAGGGAGAACCAGGCTTCCCAGTGAGCAAGGAGTCAGATGTGGGGCTCAATCCCAGGACTTTGGGATCATGACTTGAGCCAAAGGCAGACGCTTAACAACTGTGCGGTCCTGGTGCCCTCATCTGATACCATTTTTTCTTTAGTGCAGTCCATTCAACCTCTACCCTCCCTTTCCAACTGGAATTGTTCTTGAAATAGTTCTAATTTTCTTCTAATAATCAAAGCTTATGTTCTCAATTACATATATTATATTATATATATAATATAATATAATATAATATAATATAATATAATATATTATATAATCAAAGCTTAAATGTTCCCAATTCTCCAATTTGCCGCTGAGGATTCTGATCCTCTCACCAGTCATCTTCTCTTCAACCTTTGGAACATCATCCTTTACTCTTTTCTATTCCCATGGTCACTGCCTCTTATCCCAAATAGAATCAGCCCTCTATGATCTGTAGAAACTGAAGTTTATGTTCACTCTTTGGATCTATTAAATTATTTGGATCTATTTTCTCTTCTCCCAAGTCATTTGTATTTTGCTGATCAGCACTGGTATTCCACACATACTTATCCCTGGCCCTCATCTAGACCATCACCACACTCTTCTGCAGAGTAATTCTTCTTTATGGTTTGCACATACAGAAAGCTGACAAATAAATTTTCTAACTCTGAACTTTTCCAGGATTCCGAAATAATTTGGTCATATACTTCTATCAGTTAAGATCCCTGTTGCCTACCATTTCCTACAAGGTTTCAAGAACTGTGAAATATCTAAGTTTTACTCTGCTTGCAAGCTAAGAAGTTAGGCAGACACACATTCATGGATGCTGACAGAAGAAACAAGACTCCTTGGTCAGAAACAAAGGATTTTATTACTCATTGCTGAGCAGGCAACATGAGCTTCCTATTCATATGGATTCTCCTTGTTCTCCAGATTCCATGGGAATAAAATGGATGTAGGCCCAAGTTGGTGTTATGCACACAATGTATCACTGCTATGGAACTTCAAGCTTAAGAAATCCCAATCTTTAATATTGAAAGCCAAACATTTGTCCCAGAAAGAGATATTACCTTTATTCATTGAACAATAAATAAATCTGTCCTCTGTTCAGCAGAGAAACACTACTGTTAACTTCCAAGGCTGTTCATTATCTTGAACATAGTCCAGAATGAAAGCAATCAGTACCTACAAGATGTAAAGAAATAGGAGAAACCTATGTGTAACTGACTTTCAAATAAACAAAGGCAAAATCCTTGAATAAGCAATTGTGAGCTTTTAGAAACTGGTCCTTACCTTATTTCTTTAGCCCTGTGTCTGCTTTAGCATGAAGTGAATAAACTTCATACATCATACATAAAAGAGGTAAGTCTAGAGAATTAAATAAATGACTAATGACTATCACATTGGCGAAGAGGTAGAGATTAGAATTAATTCACTATACCTTCTGATTCATGTTCTCTTAGTTAGATTTTATGGCACACATTCCCTGCTATTTTCTCCTGAAGGGAGATATTTCAGAAAAGAAATTAACATCACTAGAAAGCAAAAGACAATGAGATTAGTGTACCTTGCCTGAGAATACAATAATAACCATTTAAATTTCCAAAAATAGTCTTTAATCTTAGTCAACGAATGGGTAAATGATGCCCCAGCCCGCTTAGCTGGATAACGATCATTAGGAAAGAAGAACACTTGATAAAGTGAGGATTCTCCCTTCCAAAATGTAAATAAGTAAGTAAATAAATAGTATTAGTCATTATTTGAAATTCCAAGACTACATTAGTCTTTATGTTCAATTAACATCAGGGATTTATTAGTAGAAAACAATAAGAAAGAATGAATGAAAGAAAAGTAGAGATGCTTAGAAAAATGATTTTTTTTAAGATGTATTCCTTCATATGTGGAAAAATCTGTGGTGCGGAAGACAACAGTCCAATAGGAAAGCTAAAGGAAGCGACACTCTTTGAGAAAAACATCAGGAATTTTTTTTAAAAAAAATCAGCAGATTAAAATCAGTATGATAACAATAGAACCATGAAAGAAATACCATATATACAGATAACACTCTAAATAACCACAGATCACTATATCTCACATTTGTAGTTTATTCTATTTATTTATTTATTTTTAAAGATTTATTTATTTATTTATTTATTTGACAGAGAGATCACAAGTAGACAGAGAGGCAGGCAGAGAGAGAGAGAGAGAGAGAAGCAGGCTCCCTGCTGAGCAGAGAGCCCATGCGGGACTCGATCCCAGGACCCTGAGATCATGACCTGAGCTGACGGCAGCGGCTTAACCCACTGAGCCACCCAGGCGCCCTCACATTTGTAGTTTAAATGAAACTTTATTTTTTCTAATTTAAGGCAACTAGTATGATATCTTAGTTGAGAGCCTAAATTATTTTTGGTTCTCAGAGTAAGCTGTACACTGAAATTGATTTTAAAAATTGTAAGAAAACATTGCTTTGCTTTTTAAAATTGAAACCCTTAAAACAGTTGGCTTTTAATATGAAGTTGAATAAAGAATTATTGCTTTCTGATGATTAGTAATAATAAAAAATAATAAAAACAATAATAAATATTAATGTTGACATAAAATATCAAATATACAGCTTAAAGAATATTAAAATTGATCCAAATCAAAACCTTACTAATATACCACAAAGATACCATAAATCATAGGAACTTCTACACAGAAGAAAAAAGAAGTTAAGTGTTTCATTTGGGTAAGAAGCTTAAGATCAAAGAATAAGAACCACTTTTTATTAAAGTTGTAGGTTAAGATAAAAACAAATGACAGGGTCCAATTATGATCTCTCTAGTCCAACAGGTCAACAGATGAGAAAAATATAGAAAATGCGCTTTTCCAGAAAAACCTTATCAAGCTTAACAGAATTAACCGAGATTTGAGAAAATATTTGTTTGTTTTCCAATGACGGAGGCATAAGTTTAAAAGTGTTCTTTTAAACATTTTGTTTTTCCATATCTCAGAATTCTTTATTTTATAAGATCTTCTATTGCCTCATTTTATTGCTATTGATCTGAACCTAAATGTCAATAATTGTGGAAAAAAAGATTAACTCTGTTATTCTAGGAAGTTGCTTTTAATTTCATATGGATTTAGTGTATAAGGATAAATAACTTATTAATCAGAGAAAAAGAGTTAAATAGTAATTTCTGTGATTTTTTACTTGAACACTTAAATTTAAATCTATAAACCTTTTCTCATTATTCTATTTTCAAGCCAATATCTACTTTGGCCTTAGGAATTCAAATTGTTTTTTGATATCATAGAATATTGGCTATGGAAAAATGTTTTAAATTCAGAATCAATTGTTAGAACTTAAATTTTTCAGCTCATCTCAGTTTTGGAGCCTAGCGCCTGAAAATTAAGTTTTATGCAAAGAAATTATCCCAAGACAGTCTTGGTAGAGAACAAGAGAAATACCATCCATCATGGGTAATCTCCCAATGGACTAATGTGTAATTCAATGGGAATATCAAGGCAAAATTTTTATGCCATTTTCAGACCTTTGTGAGTTTTCATGCATTATATTTTCACTCTTTTCTGGATAGGGCAGGAACCTAGAAAATTCAACATAAATAGTAGCAGGTAATCTTATGCATTTTCAGGTCTGCAAACATTATTTTTTCTGATGCCTCTAAACTCTGTATTACCTGGTAAAGATTGTCCTAGCTGTAAGCCAGTTTAGGCATTTAAGTATATAATGCATAGCTCCCACAGGAACTAGAAACTTCCCTCAAATTTTTCCTCTCTTTGTCTTTTTATCCTAGTGAATGGCATCATTACCATTCGTCCAAAGTAGCAGCCTAAAACTTTCCATTTCTGCTGCTCCAATAGGTCACCAATTACCAAGTCCTTCCTATTCTATTAATTGAAATCTTCATTGAAATAACTGCAGATTTGGGGTGCCTGGGTGGCTCAGTGGGTTAAAGCCTCTGCCTTCGGCTCAGGTCATGATCCCAGAGTCCTGGGATGGAGCCCCACATCGGGATCTCTGCTTGGCAGGGAGCTTGCTTCCTCCTCCTCTCTCTCTCTCTCTGCCTGCCTCTCTGCCTACTTGTGATCTCTGTCTGTCGAATAAATAAATAAAATCTTTAAAAAAAAAAAAAAGAAATAACTGCAGATTCATATGCAGTTATAAGAAATGATATGGGGAGGTCCTGTGTATACTTTATTGAGTTACTCCCAATGGTAACAATTGTAAAAATAAATTATAATATCACAACCAGGATATTGATTTGCACTGATAAAATTCACAGATTATTTTTTAATTTTTTTTTAATTATTTATTTGACAAAGAGATCACAAGTAGGCAGAAAGGAAGGCAGAGAGAGAGGGGGATCCAAGTTCCCTGCTGATCAGAGAGCCCAATGCGGGGCTTGATCTCAGGACCCTGGGATCATGACCTGACCTGAAGGCAGAGGCTTAACCCACTGAGCCACGCAGGCACCCCAAAATTCACAGAATTCTTATCCATGTTTTTTTGTTGTTGTTCCTCTGTGTGTGTGTATACTTATGTCTATACAATTTCATCACATTGGTTCATGCATCTACCACAACAGTGAAGATATGGAATAGCTATATCATCACAAAGATCTCGTCAAGTTTTTTGCTATTATTTTTTAATTTTCGATTTCTCTTCTTCTACTTTCCTCTCCAACCACTCACCTTCTGTATTAAAATAACCTTGCAGGCATTTCTAACTTTCCATTCCTCCAATGTACCTTTAACAATGCATTTATAAAATGCAAATCTGATTGTGTCACTGCTCTAGGCAAGTGCCAAAGAAGCCAATTCTCTAAGTCTCTGACTTATTCCTAATTTACACACTGGAAATTCTGCACATTACTAAAATATAAAATTTGAACCAAAAGTTCCTGGTATAGTTTGTTAGTCCTAGAAAGAAGAAATAAAATATTTTTGCTGCCTGTCCTTTTCATATATTATTCAGTGACAACCCAGAGTATTATCTATGGATTTGGGGGCTCCCATAGTCACTCATACAAAATTTTGTAAGAAATTGATAGTAACTATATTCCAATTTTGTTTTTAACATTTAGAAATATTAATCCAAATGGCCTATAAGCTCTTGCTTTTACAGATTCATATCATTCCAGTCACAGCATATCAACTAAGGAAAAAAGCCAGAGATAGATTTCCAAAAGTAAAATTACTGGTATTAAAGATGAGTTTCTTGAAACTACTATTAAAATTACCAATTTATTTTACAGACAGCTATAGATGCTATTAATGATGTATATATTGACTACCATAACATATCATATTACTTTTGAGAGTATGCTGCTTTGCTATAAATAATTTGTCTTATGGTTTCTAGAAATTTGTTGACTCTTCTCCATTTTTCTTCTCTCAAGATAAGTGTTCTCCTGAGAGTTAAGAATGTAACTTACCAGAAATTTATCCAGCTACTTCCTACCCAAAGAGAATTTTGTAGCATTTTGCACTGAGAGACATTACTAAATAATAGTGGATGAGCTTTCCCACTTTTTCTATATGTAAATTAAAATCGATATTATATAATGATAATACTCATGTGTGTTTGTACTTCCCTAGTTACCTAGTGTAACTAGTGTACCTAGTTACCTAGTGTAAGAAAGGCAACAAAAACTTGTCAGAATCTTTTTTTTTCTCACCTCACATTCTTACAGCATGACTCAGTGGTTTATAAAGAATGGCAATTAGCTTTTATTGTAAATATTATTCATTATGTTATATTTTGCCACATTATATACAGGAACATACCTTTAAAATTCTTACAAATCTGTCATTAAAGCATCTGCTGGTCTGTAGGACTCAAGGCCTTAGATACCAATCTAAGTGTTGCTGTGCAGATACTTTGTAGATGTAGTCAATACTTATAATCAGTTGACTTTAAGTAAAGCAGATTACCCTTGATAGTGTAGTGAGTCTCAGTCAATCAATTGATGCCTCAAGAACAAAAACAGATTTCCTACAGAAGAAGGAATTCTACCTCCAGAGTAAAATATCGGGGTGACTGGGTGGCTCAGTTGGTTAAGTGACTGCCTTTAGCTCAGGTCATGATTGTGGGGTTCCAGGATGGAGTCCCACATGGTGCTCCCTGCTCAGCAGGAAGTCTGCTTCTAACTCTAATCTTCTTCCCTCTCATGCTCTCTCTCTCTCTTGCATAAATAAATAAAATCTTTAAAATAAATAAACAAATAAATAAATATAAGATCACTTCTTCCTTGAGTTTCTAGCCTTTAGGCCTACCCTACAAATTTCAGGCTTACCAGCCCCCAAGATCCTGTGAACCAATTCCTCAAGTAAAGCTCTTCTCTCACACTATGCATGGCTAGAAAGATAAAGATACAGATATATTGATAATTTCCTATTAGTTTTTATTTCTCTAGAGAACCCTAATATAAATCACACTGATTCATGATAGAAATAGTATTGATTAATGAATGGTGATGGCATGAGTTCGCTCATTGTAACATATCTATTTTTCAGTGATTCAGTTCCGCATTAAAATACAACCAATATCTTACAATTTACTCATTTACTTGCTTCAAGCCTGCTGAAATGTCACCGGATAGATGACATTCTATGACCTCACATAAACACACTGCAAGCCCCAGTTTTCTGGCTCTCTTAATCTCCATCATCAGCTTGTCATTAGCGACACCATAGCACCGTTTTGTGATTTTTCTGTCTGTCTTCCACATAAAACATAATCGTCATGTTCATGGCCATTTCACCAGGGTGTACAATGGTTTTTGCCATACAGATGATACCTAGTAAAGATTTGCTTTTGATGAATGAAAGAATTGTAACTAGCAACATCTTTAAGGCATGATGTAACATCAAGTCCAATTTTTAAAGCACCCTTTGAAAATTTTATTCTAGCTTCAAACTAATTCAATCATCCTAAGTCAATGTTCCTTATCCATATCTTTGTTTCATTTCTTTTTCTTTTGCAATTCTTATAGAAAACAGTTACATAAGCAACTCCAAAAGAGGATGCTCATGACATCTTCCTATAGTTGATGCTAAAAATAAGTTTTGCTTTGGAAGTATTTACATGAAAATATGACACTTTGCTAGAGAATTTACAAGTATGATCCCGTACAAAAATTGACCATTTTACCACCAAACCGAGTGTTATAAAATGAAAGTTGTGAAATCACACCATCTGGGGATAACTGTAGATTTATATTAGTTTCATCCAGGGCATAAATGTGCTTTTTTTTGTTGTTGTTTTTCCTTCTTGCCTAGATCTACAGCTGTTCCCTGGCAGAAGAAACCACCTTATCTCTTGCTTGGCTTGGCAACTGCCTCTTCCATTTCATGTCTCCTTCATACCCTCCCTCAACTATCTGGAGGTAGTTTTTTGTTTGTTTGTTTTGGTTTAGTTTGGTTGTTTTTTGTTGTTGTTGTTTTGTTTTTTGGGGGGTTTTTTGTTGTTGTTTTTTTTTGGTGACATATTGGAGTTTATAAACACACACCAGTTAATAACTCAGCTTGATGACAAATTTGGTCATCTATCTTCAGTTACAAAAATACAATTATAGAGGGTGTTTATACCTCAGGAACTTAATCAAAAGGCGGTGGGAGTAGTACAGGTGCCACTGGCAAGAACTCTGTTCTTCAGTCATCATATTGTGCTCAGCGACAATCAGTCTGAGAAGAATATGTTCTGAAGGCTAAAGCATCAGTTGAATAGAAGCAGAAACATCCTCACTACCCTTATAGTTTCTCAGATTTATATAGCTCCGATAATCCAGGTGAATTACAAGAATAAAAGTTTGTCTCTTTTCTACCCCTAAAGTCAAATGTTCAAAATAACATACAATATGACATTTTGAAATACTATAGACGTTGACTCATGGAATATTTCTGAATAACGAATATCGGAATTCACTGGAGAAAATGGGAAGATGGTAAAAAGTAAACTTTTAGAACTTATCTGCGTTTTCCGTAATACCAGTTAGCCTTTGTTTAGTGCTGGCAACTTATGAAGCATTGTTTCAAGCACCCTACCAGATTTGTTACCTTATTATATTCTCAGAGCATCCCTACATCATTCTTTTTGCCTATGAGGAATCTGAAGTTTCCATATGTTAACTTGCACAAAGCCAGACTCCTTAGAAAAGGCAGTAGTAATATGTCAGACTGGTTCTATGGCCAATGTCATGAAGAAAGGTAAACTCAACGGCTTTTATGTACAAAACTAGTTATTAAGTTCTTATGCACTGGAAATTTCCCTGAAAATATGATGTATTTGAAAATTTCATTCACAGTCATATGATTTTTATTCTATAATAAAAAAGAATCAAGTTTATACAAATCTTATTTCAAAGTACAATAAAGGTAGAAAATGGGAAAACTATTCAAAATGAGGTGAAAATTCTATTTGTTCCCAAAAAGATCATCAATTAATATTTATAAAATATTATTTATGTCCTGATATGCAATTTCAAATATTCCTGGTTATATGTTTTTATTCATACATGTTTTTGAAGGGAAAAACAAATGTAATTATATAATTTCTTAATGTTACAGAATTCTATTAACTTATAATAGCATTTCATATGGTGAGCTCCCTTATTCCTTGGTCCATATATATATTTTTATATGAATATAAATATATATACAAAATATATGTAAAAATATATATACGCTATTATACTATATATAATATACTAGTATCTTGGTCAAATAAATATGGCAAAAGTTCTTTATTTCTTCCCACTTTTAGAAACTTAGAATATACTTTGACCTATTAAGGGCTTTGAAATGCCTTGAGAGTGAGGACAATACCCGTCTAGTACCATTTAACTCATTGTCTTCCAATGTATTTGAAGACAGACTTTAGCATAATATCTGGAAGCTTCCTTTAGAAGCAATATTCTTCAAACCATCCTTTGAGAAACAGTGGCCTAGATTGGAGATCCAATTTTATCAGCTATCCTCTCTCATTCTACTTTTCTGTTAGTTAAATACATTCTGGAAAAGTTGTTTCTTTTTTGTCTCTCTTACAGAAGATATAGTAAAATAATTTTTCTGTAGATAGAGTAGCATTATTTTGAAGAACTGTGACCACCTTCATCAAACATGACCTAGCTAACAGCACTCGTAATTACAACCACCTGTGTCAACATGACTTTGCTACATGCATCAGGAAAGTTTTGCCTGTGCAAGGTAAGACTATAAAATAACTTTACTCTTTGCTTTAAGGCAATTCCTGAAGATTTATCAAAGATAGCATTTTGCTCACCTGGGTAAACAATTCAATTATCACAAACAACTTAACTATTAAAATTCTCTCTTTAAAATGTCTGCTTTTCTTTGCCCACCAATACTACACTACTCTATAGTGAATTTTCTATTCCCAATTAGTTGCCTGCCTTCAAAAATTCACTTTCAACTGCAAAATCCAGACACCCAAACTGTAAATATCAATTTTGACTCCCCACTTCTAAAGGCACTGCTCAATCATGATGGTGTTCTTTATAACTTCTGTAAGTTCTAATACATTTAACTTTGTTTTATTAAAAAGGCATCTGGTAATATTTTGTGAAGTTCAACAGAGCTTAAGTATAATTATTATGTATTAAGTATAATAATTATAATATTAAGTATATTATTAATATACCAATATAATATAATAAGTATAATAATTAAGTATAGTTATTAATTGCTTATAAACAAAGAAGATGATAAAAGAGGTGGATACATAAGTCACCAATTATTTCGAAGAATTTCCCACTTTTATACCCATTTCAAATTATTTTCATCTCAAAAAATATATATTTATGGTTTAGAAAATCTATCATGTTCAAAATTGACATTTAGAAAATTGAACACAGATATGTGCTTGTCCCTGAGCAAGCTACATACACATGGTCCATGCCTTCAATAGATCTTAGAAGTTGGTTGAAAGATACGCTTTCTGAAGGGAAACAAATACATCCATGATGACATAAATGTATCAACCAATCAAGAAAAAAAAATAGTAAAAAGAATGATTGAGAGGTCCTGTTAGATTGTGGGAATCTGGGAAGAATTCTCTAAGGAAATAAAATTGAAGATAAGATATGAAGAATAAATAAGAGTCATATCAAGCCTAGAATATATTACACTACAGTATATGAAGTAGCATGAGTTGAGGTTCTGAAATTTAAAAACAAACCACAACAATAAAAAATGCCTTTGCTGTATTTAAGGAAACAAAAGAAGGCCACGGTACCTCTAGGCATAGAACATAGGACAGTGGAACAGCTGTGGGAGACAGATTGGAATAGTAAGAAATTTGGATTCAATACATGATGGTAAAACTTCAGTGATATTTAACAGTTTAACATGACGTGATTTATATTTTCAAAAGGAAAGTCTAGTTAACAGGTGGAGAATGAATTTCAGAAAGTGAAGAAGGTATGTGAGGAGATCAACTATGAGGCTACTGGAATGGTCCGGGAAGATATCATGGTGCCTTTGATTATAGCAATGGCCATGAAGATAGAGTAAAATGGAAGCACTCACTCCCAATAGGTTTTATTTTATTTTATTTCTTTATTGTTAAAACCAACAGGATGTGGCAAGAAGATAGAAGGGAAAAGAATGGTTCTTAGTTGTCTTGAGTAAATGAGAGAATGGATACACAGAAATATATAGAAATATATGTAATATCTATCAATCAATATAAATCAAATCAAAATCAAACTGACATGATAGCTCACCAGAAACTGGAATTTGGTATATCTGATCATCTCTCTCTGATGATGTAAAATCATTTCCTTTCACCTATTCTCTAGGCAATCCTTGAGCATCAAAGTCATGTTCCAGGCTTGGTGATTTATATCTAAAATGGAATAGTAAGAATTTCCAGGGCCACTAATCTCATCCTGTCTTCCTAATGCAAAAAATTTGAATTGAAATAAAATGGAAGTAAGGATTTGGCTGAGAAGTCAGTTCAACACTAATAAAGTTAGTTACATAGTTCAGTTTTATAAAAAGAAATGAAGTTAATATAGGGGCCATTAAAACTTTTATGTAACAGTTAATTCAGACTGATTAAAGAAAAGGATGCTTTAATCTAGAGTCTAGCATTCCCAAATTTTTTTCTCAAAATGAACCTTTCTTAATTAGCTGGGAAAATAATACACACAGCAGAGAATAAAATTAGAATTTGCCAAAGCTTCCAGGGAATAATTCTGAAACAGACCATTCCTTAAACATGATTCTTTAGTGAAAAGGGCACAAAGTTAGTAACGATTACAAAGTATTTTTGCAAGAACTATATAACAAAATGGAATAAAAACTTGTGAAATATATAATGCCGAATTTTACTAAAATGTAGGGGGAAAAAGGTAAACAGGAAAATGATGAATAACTAATTGGCCATACCATGATATTTATTTACTAATTAGTTTTCACAACCTGCATTAACCTTCCTGTGGTCCAGCTAACTTGTGACTTGTTGTGTTGCATCTTCAAATTACAAGAAAGGATACAATTGAATTATACCCCATGCCTTGCCTAGTACTTGAAAAGTACTGAAATCATTACAAATCAAATGACAAGTAACTCAGTCAATATTTCATTTACTACTTCACAGCTGTTGAAAGAGTTTCCCTTGTGAGCTGATATGCAGGAAATAGAAGTCAACCTGACCATTCCCTGAACACTCAAAAACATTTTTTTTTTCTGGTTTGGAAAAAACTTCTCCACTAATATAATACACATACAACATATTAGAATTGTTTTGTTTTGTTTTGTTTTTTCAATGAGTCTTTGATGTTGCTGACACGTAGTTATGTTATACACAACACACATGGGAAATAAAAAAAAACTTACAGGTACCTTTCATAAAATTAAGTCCTTCCCTTTACTTAGTATGCATATTAAAAGCTCTCCAGAGTTTAACAATTTAGCACAGCTGATCAGATGGAAATGGCCAACAGTAGTAGCAGACTCTTGAAGCGTATCTTAACTATAAGTCCTAGAGAGAAGCATTTGTCAGAAGAACAAAGAAAATACTTGAACTTCTCATTCTGAGGGATGGTTGAAGAGAGTTATTTATTTATTTATAGATTTTATTTTCTTATTTGAGAGAGAGAGAGTGTTTGAGAGAGAACACCAGTGGGGTGTGGGGAGAGGGAGAAGCAGGCTCTTCACTGAGCAGGGAGCCCAGATGCAGGAATTGATCCTAGGACCCCAGGATCAAGACCAGAGCTGAAGGAAAACGGTTAACTAACTGAGCCACCCAGACTCCCCTGAAGAGAGTAATTTAGGAAACTTGATAAACTAGACAGTAGATGTGGGGCTTAGCATGAATTCCTGAACTTTCTGAGAACAAACATTTTAAGTCTGAAATATTTTAAGAAGATGAGAATTGAATAATAAGATTAACAGTTATTATAGGAAATAAAAACTGACACTGAAGAAAAAATAAGCCAAAATAAAACGTTTTTAATGAATTAAGTTTTGTATGACTCTTTTTTTAATGAGATGAGTAAGATTATCCTTGATTTGTGATGGGGTTTTGGCACAATAAACCCATTGTAAGTTGGAAATGTTTTAAATCGAAATGCATTTAATTTACCTAAGCTACAGAACATCATAGTTTAGCCTTGTCTACCTTCAAACGTGCTCAGAACACTTACATTAGCCAGTAGTTAGGCAAAATCTTCTAACACAAAGCCCATTTTACAATAAGGTGTTGAACATTTCATGTAGTTTATTGACTATTGTGCCAAAAGTAAAAACTAGAATGGTTATGCGAGTTCAGTTCTTTATCTTGTGATCATATGGCTGCATGGGAGCTGTGGTTCACTGTCACTGCCCCGCATCCCAAGAGACGATTATATTGCCTGCTACTAGCCTGGGAAAAGAGCAAAATTCAACGTGCAAGCACAGTTTCTACTGAATGGGCATCTCTTTCCGACCATCGTAAAGTCAAAAAATCATAAGTGGAACCAGTGCAAGTTGGGGACTGTTGTATTATGGTTTAGGATCATCTTCCTAAAAGCTTTCACTGTGGGTAGATTTCATCCACAGTTGATGTTAATCACCTATCACAGTGCAGTACTTATATTTGTTCATCTATTCATTCAAAAAATACCTATGGCATTTCTACAACATGTCATGCTTATGGGGGCCCTCAGAGAAGGAAGAAGTGATGGAAATAGGTGTTAGGCCCTGCCTTTATGGGGTTTACCCTCTTTTGGGCTTTCCAACTCTGTCAACATATTTGAAACCTTAAAAATAATTATGTCAAAACCATAAGTGACTCTTAATCTCACAAAACAAACTGAGGGTTGCTGGGGGGAAGGGGTTTGGGAGAAAGGGGTGGGATTATGGACATTGGGGAGGGTATGTGCTTGGGTGAGTGCTGTGAAGTGTGTAAACCTGGTGATTCACAGACCTGAACCCCTGGGGATAAAAATATATGTTTATAAAAAATAAAAAATTAAAAAATAATAATAATAATTATGTCTAAAAAATAATACTTATGTCAATGCTGATATTTTTCAACAGAAAAAAATATTATGTAATGCTTAGACTATAAGCAATAGATGTGACAGATACATATTAAAAATATTCCAGTAACAGATTGCTTTTCCATTTTTTACAAAGGCAAATTTAAAATTAAGAGCTTTTCAAGAAGATGTTTTATCATGTGAGTGGTAATATTTATATAGTATGTTTAATTCATTGGTGGTTATGTAGAGAAATGTGAACCTACTCATAAATCAAATTTGTAGAAACAGAATCAATTTTGTATGAGCAATTTTTTAAAGATATGAGTCTCATACTTACCTATATATAAAAGTCAAGTAATTCATTAACGTCTCCCAAACTGATTAGGTGATACTGTATATTTTTATTCATCTCTTTAAATTGTTTTTACAGCATTTTAAAATGCAATGAGAAGGGATCTGAGGTTATGTGTATTCTAACTCCCTCATTTTACCCATAACTCCATAATTTGTCTACAATCATAATTTCTGCCTCAGTACAATTTCCCAGCTTTCTGGTCTCCTGATGCCCTGTCCAATGCTTCTTCCAATATATTATGCTGCTTCTCTGAATCAATGAATACTATATAAGTTAGGCTGCTTAAACAAGAATCCCAAAAGAACATGACTCAAGGGAAATAGAAGTTTGTTTCTTTCATCTAAGGGTCTGGAGAGTCCAAGATTGGTAATTTAGCCCCACAGCTTGCAGGGAACTGGTCTTGATTTGTTTCACTCTGCCATCCTCATAGGCTGTTTCTGCCTGATGGTTGGAGCCAAGGATTTCAGCTCAAAATTATCCTATCCAGATGCCAGGCAATGGGAAGTGGGTTGAAAACACAAAAAGTGTGTGTTCCTTCCTGTTCATCTCACAACTCGGAAGCTGTACACAGCACTTCCCATAGACCAGGTCCTAGTACCATGACCACGCATACTTAAGTAAAATTTCTTTTACGAAGAGAAACAAAGAAGTGATGCTCAGGACAGCTAGCTAGTGTTTGCTGCATCTTCTGATCGGTCTCTCAAATGCCACCCCTGGCTTTACCTCTTAATAGCTGCATAAACTTATTCTCTTTGTGTTTCAATTGTCTTGTTCCTAAATATACAATATCATAACACTTATTTCATCAGTTTGTTATATGGATTCAATAAGAAATGATAGGGGCACCTGGGTGGCTCAGTGGGTTAAAGCCTCTGCCTTCGTCTCAGGTCATGATCTCAGGGTCCTGGGATCGACCCTGACCTCTCTGCTCAGTGGGGAGCCTGCTTCCTCCTCTCTCTCTGCCTGCCTCTCTGCCTACTTGTGATCTGTCTGTCAAATAAATAAATAAATAAATAAAATCTAAAAAATAAGATATGATATGTAAAATGGTTAGCAGAATGTCTAGCAGAATACCTATATCATAATTATCAGCCTAGCAGTGCTGATAACAGAACTGGACTCTTCCCCAAGCCCCTCACCCAAGCTTCCTTCCTCCCAAATTAAAAAAAACAAAACAAACAAACAAAAAAACAACAACAACAAAAAAACTTATCTTGTTGTTTAGCTTGTTAATAGATAAGATATGGACAGATATGGATATGGATAGACACACAAAATGCTGGTCCCAATTTCATTTTATTCAGTCACTACTTCTATGAGCTTTTTTCCCATTTAACTGGAAAAGATAATATTACTATCTTTGTTCTCTAAATAAATTTCCCCAAGTAATAATAAAGAAAAATCTTAATAATTTGGCTATAGGGAGATAAACAGCAGGGGGAATAGTAAACACCAGTCTTCTCACCTCCAAAGCATCCTGCTGAGAATTGCAGCCTTCTGTTGATGACTGTGGGTTTTTTTCACTGTTTCCTGAGCTCCAGCAGTTTTTATCTGCTTTGATCCCTGCTTAATGTTCCATGTGGGGGGGTTTCTGTGGTGAATTCTCAGAGAGATCCCTGCTGCTTCCCCATCTTGGGGTACCCCTGTATTTTCTCCTGGGCGCACTGACATTATTTTGTCACCTATCCTGGAAATGATCCTGAAAGATCTATTCCCTTCACTTTTTTCCCTTACACTTTATCAAAACAGAATGAAACAAGACCTGATCTCCGTCGCCTCCTTCCCCACCCTACATTCCCCCAGGAAGTGAAGGCAGGGTTGAGGGGCACGTGCCCCCTCAGCAGAATGCTAAGGAAAACACAAGGCCTAGCAGTGCTGAAGCAGCTAGAACTGCAGAGGACTTCATTGTACCCAGAAGGAAAATGTAATGGGCTAGAGGAGCCAGAAAGCATACGCTAGACAACTTTGCAGTCTGGCTGGCACCAGAGGTGCAAGTGAGAAAGGTTGAGCAAGTGACTCAGGAACAAATTGGAAATTAAAGGAATGAGAAACCCTCAGGAATTGCCTTTTGTTGGTGAGGTGTTTTAGGGGTCAGCTGTGTCTGCGGATTTAAAGAGCCAGTACAGGCCTAGAAGCAGCAGAGTCTTCCCAGCACCAACTTAAATTCCGTGTATAAATACAGGATGTCTTAGGTTGGGTTCCATGGGAGCAGAAGCTGAGATACGAATTCTTGTTTGGGGGAAGTACTCTCAAGGGAAGGAATGTGAAGGACACACGAGAAATAGGGCAGAGGAATAGAAGCTAAATAAACTATGGCCATCAGCGGGAGACCTTTCTGCCTGATGCCACCAGGACGTTCTGATGCCCAAGCTGTATCACAAAATGCATCCCACACCAAGGCAAGGAGACCAGCCCTTTTCGTCTTATACTTGAAATTTATGACTGAGATTGCTCCCCTCCAGGGGGCAGGGGAGAGCAGCAAGCCTCCCAGGGCAACTCTTGGGCTCCCCTTTGGCCAAAGGCAAGTATCTGAAGAAAGGGGAAGCTGTGAGTTTTTAGTAGTCAACACAGAGCACCTCAACAGTGTACCCATGCCCCTACCCCTTGTCATCGTTCAGGCTGCTGTAACAAAAGCAGTTTATTTCTTAGTTCTGAAGGCTAGGAAATCTGAGATCAAGGTGTCAGCACTGGCCAGTTTTTGATGAGGGTCCTGTTTCTGGTTTATAGATGGTCATCTTCTATCTTCAGATGGCAAAGAGAGGGATTTAGTTCTCTTCCTCTTTTTATAAAGACAATAATCCCATTTGGGGAGCTCCATCGTCATGACCTAATTGCTTCCCATAAATCCCGCCTCCTAATACCATCATGTTGGAGGGTAGAGTTTCAACACAAGAATTTTGGAGGGGACATAAACATGCCCTAACACTAATAATGCAACTGGCTGAAACATGGCTATTGGTGAATGATTTTAGAAAGCACTGTCATAAAATAATCACTATTTTTGGCAATAAGAAATTATGTTAACCAAGATCCATGTTCTAACCACCAAAAAAGGAAGAAAAAGTAATGTCTCAAACTTCTCAGAGACATTTAGAAAGGAAAAAAAAAAAAAATTCAGTGACTACTATGATAATATTTCATGGTGGGGGTCACATTTTTTTTTTGGGCTCTCTACTCAACATACCTTATAATATGTTATATGATCGTTGTAGTACCCTCTAAATAGGATTCTAATATCTTCCTACTTTGCTTCACATGTGAACATTTAATTATTCACAATTCTACCATGAAAGCTGTCCTAATCCATTGGAGCCAATGATAAAACACTATAAAAGGAAAGGCCATTAAATTTTATAGCATGCAGGCAGTAAATTTTTTCTTCTCTGAAACATATAATCATTTTTTTACCACTGTAATTCACATCAAACGAAGCAAAAGTATATGTAAGAGACACAATTAGCAACAATCTGCAAATGAGCTTTTTTATCACACACCATTTGTTTCAGGAATACATTTGAACGTTTTGTTCAGAAACATATTTTTCATCTTCTTCTGGGATTTGAAGGGTAAGGTGTTAAATGGACTATTCAGTTCACTTAGTAATGCAACTGGGCATGAACTTAAAGCAAAAGAATTTTTCAAATCAAAAGTTTGAGCCCATGAAGGGGAGTGGGTTCCCTACTCAGTGAGGAATCTGTTTCTCCCTCGCCCTCTGCTCCTCCCCCTTCTCATGCTCGCTTGCACTCTTTCTCAAATAAATAAATAAATAAAAATCTTTAAATAAATAAATATATTTTCTTACCTCATAAGGAGGAAGTATCTTTGTCGTCTAAGTCACGGCATATAAGAATTATGTAGGCTTTATTGATGTGACCCAAAAATACCAATGCTTATGATTATACAAGTAATTTTTGATAATTTCATAACTAAAATTACATATATTTATTAATTATTAACACATTGCATGTATGTAAATAAAGCTGGTTTCAACAAAGTATATAAAAAAAGGGCAAGACCTCCCCCCTGCCCTCAAGGAGTTTACTGTTTCCCAGTGTGAGGCTCTTTCTGCTAAAGTACAACCAACCTGCATCTACCCTCTGTTTTCCATTTCACTGCAATGATAAAACACCTGGGTTATTCTGGGTGTCTTTATAAATGCTCTCTAGGATTTTTCTCTATTTCAACCAATCCTGAACATCAGTGTCAAATGATATACTCAATATAATAGTTTGATCATGGAAATCCCCACTGAAGCAATCTTAAAAGCTTCCCAGGGTATCTCCCTAACCAAGCACACTCTGAAACTTTACTTCCAGGCCAATGGCTCAGTCTTGAGCCCCCTACAGAAACATGGTGGTTTAGTCCAGAACAGTCTGTGTATTCTAAAGGATCACACTATGAACATACTCACTTCCCCACTTTTCAACTGATGTATTTTGTGAGCCATGTCTTCTGTCATCCTAATCACTCCCGATTCCTTTAAAGCCCTGTTCATAGCTCTCACAATCAGAATCCTTCTCTGCCAAGCTGCAACCAGATTGTAACCTCACTTTCTTAAGAATTTGCAGCATTGACTATCTGGACCATTCATATGCCACTTTTCATAAATGACAGGTAGTCCCTAATTTGAGGCCAGGTCACTATAGACATAACTCTTTGTAAATAAGGTACTATAGGAAAGCATCAATGTTCTAGTTTTGTTATGAAAATGAAATAATTTAATTTGTAATCTTGATCAGGTAGATACCATCAGGACTCTTCCCAAGAAGTTCCTTTGAAATACCAAGCTCCCAGTAGTACTCAAATGAAATCACACATCATGTACTATCAAGCACAGTAATGTGACCATGCAAGAGAGTTTTGTGTTGGCCTCAGTATCTGTCATCTCTACGTATTAGAATCCTTGCTGTTGAATAAGTGCTTGGTTTGGGTCTATACCCAAATGGATTAATCAAGATGACTTCTCTTTTAAAAAAAAGTGTGTATTTGTGTGTGTGTACACACCTATGAATGAATACACATTAAATATATATAATATATATTCTATACATATGTGTGCAAATACATATTGTACATACATATATAAACATGTATATTATGTAAAGTTATGCCAGGAAATTTTGATTTTTTCCTGTTAAAAATCATTTTAATAGTATCTATTGGAATCAGAACATTGTTATTGCTGATAGTTGATATTTTGACATTGCAGTATTAATTGTTGACCTCACTTCAAAAAAAATCCACAGAATCTATTTAATTCTCTCCATCTCTATAGATATCATTTCATCCAAGGCATCATTCCTAGATTAGAACAGTTTTTAAAATGTAGTAAGTGTCAGATTACCTGGAGGTCTTGTTAAACCATCGATTAATTTAAGTCTGGGGGAGGAGATGGGACTGAAAATTTTCATTTCTAACAAGTTCTCAGATGATGCTGATGCTACTGGACCTCAGACCACATTTTGAGAAACCCTGGAACAGAATACTTCAAAAGATTTCTAATTGGTTTCACTGCTTCCTTTTTTCTTTCTTTTCTTTTAAACTCTTCTCTAAAAGCAGAAAGGGAGATCTTTTGAAAACATCAATCAGATTATTTCATTCCATTGGTTGCAATCTTTCTTTGGCTTTACACTACAGTGAGAATAATATCCAGACTCCTTAAATTGGTCAAACAGTCTATTTGATGCTTCTCAGATCTTTTTGTCACAATATACCTAGAAAATGGTAATATTTATACTACATCCTAGAGTAAAATGGAGCTCCTTGAGATCAAAGGAAACCAAACTCCAAGTCTCCAGCTGGCCCAAGTCCTCACAGGCTATACAGGGCTGAAAGGATGGGTACTAGGTGTGCCTTTGATCTCATTTCATCCCTAAAGTTTGCGGGAAGGATCACTCAGAACATCTACAAACCATCCCTAGCTCCAGACTGGAAACACCTAAATTTAGCTCTACTTACCTCTCTAATCTCATCCCCTTTCTTCACATTCATTTCTCCAGCCACATTACCTATCTTCCTATTTCTGTCTCTTTCTGCATCTGGGAGATACCAGGCTTGGTCACACATCAGTAGCCTTATCTCTTTCATTTATTACTGTACCCACCAGAACCATATTAACATGAAAAAGATGCTCGGTGGTTGTTCATTTGTTTATTAACTGGCCAATATTTATCAACTACTTATTTATTAATTGGCATCTGAGATACTTCTTTAAGTTACTCCTAGAACATAATGGTAAGGGAGTAATTGCAATGGTAAAGAGAAATAAAAGATACTGCTTATTTTCCTATTTGCCATGGCAAATGTCTTATTCACTCAAGATTCATATCAAATCGTTTAGGTGTATTGTATTATAAGGAATAACTCTATTACTTAAAAATGGAGGTTTTAAAAAAAAATGGAGGTTTTGATGATCATTCTGGTGTCCACGCAAAATAACACCACAGTGCAAAAGATTTTTTTACATCAACAGGTCCTAGAAGAGGGAAGCAGGGCTGGCACACTGTGCAAGGAACCATGTGGGAGAAGCACCGAAAGACTGGGCTCAACCCAGTGGAGGGCTGAGCCCATGGGAGTGAAGGCCTGGGGGCAAAAGGCAATGACAGACTTCACTAGTATATTTGAATGTCACTAGGTCACAAACTGGAGACAGTAAGAAAGGGAACTGGTGGCAGGAACCAACCTTATCACATTGGCACACCTAGTCACTTGAGTAAACTATTCACAGCATATTTGTGGAGGTGTTGAGGCATGAGGAAAATATAAAGTTTTAAAAAATTAACAATACAATGAATCTTCAAAGGGAGGGATGCTAAGATATAGCTTGTCTGGGATTCATTCTGTAGAAATTCAATTTCTATTGAATTATTTAAAATGTGAGGTTTAGATAAAACATGTAAAGAAAAAGTAAAACCAATTATAGCTTGTCTTTTTGATAAGTTACAGTGATCAAATCCTTTCATAATTTTAGTATGAAAGATATTTTAAAACCAAAATTTCTGGATATTTTAGTTTTATACTGTTTATGTGTGGGAGGTTTAATTCATTTGCTTTAAAGAGGCACAACTAATGGCTCCTGTAATTAAAGAGATTAATTAAATTTTACTATCAATCATCCAGTTAAAGTTTTAAAATGCTGTAAATGTTACTGCTTTCTAATTATTAATTATACAAACTTTAAAAGAACAATAGTATGTTCAATTTCAAATTACTGAAGTGCTATTCTACTAACAAATATATAAGACAATTAAGATATTAAGGTTTGATAATTTAACTTTCATAAAATGTTTGTATATAGAGGAAAAATACATTATGTACACTGTGGGTGTATTTTCTGTATCAAACCATACATTATCTAGTCATTTGTTATTCTGTACTAATTTAATTATCTATTCAAATGGTTCATACCATGTGTAAATCAGAAAACTTTTAATCATGGATTCTTCTCCCTCAAATAACCTTTCATTTTGAACAATTTTGAGAAGGAAATATATGATTCCATCTTTCTACTTCAATATTCACAAATATAAAGTCCATAGAACCTTATAGTGTTGTCCTTTGCCAGGTTGTTAAAGATTATTAAGAAAGAAGAATCACTGACAACTGCTCACACAAGGGATGTTGAAAGGTACTTAACCACCATTCAAATGTCCTCAGTTACTTTTGCAAGAAACTTTGAGATTTTGCTCTTTGAGGATATCATCTACCTTTCTAAAATATGATTTTTATACCTAACAGTATGTGGGACGAGACCTGCCAAATTTATTTCACTCTGTACTTTGGATATACATTTTTATAGAAAAAGGTGAGGTTATATAAGATAATTCAATGTGGAGCCAAAATTTGACATAATTACATATATTTATAAAAAGCAGAAATTTCTAAATATAGTAGAGAGGATTAATTATTACAATGTATGCCTTCATTTGTTTTTGTTTTTGTTTTTACATTTTGAAGCATTTTATCCATATTAAGTATAAATAAATATGTACCTGGAAAAATAATTAAATATAGACAAAGAACTAAAATTAAGTAATTTCTCTAGTCCCCTTTATAATTAATAGTGAATTCCAATTAAGTAGAACAAAAAACATAATTGAGAACCTGAATCATCCAAATTGGTAATTAACATTAAATTGAATAGTACAGAAAATTAACTATACTGAGTTGATTTCCTTAATGTCCACCGACATAAGATAAAATGTCTAATCCATTCATCTTTGTCCATACAGTTTCTTATAAGTAAAATATACTATCTTCCCTGCTGTCTTTATTCTCCCCTCTCTTCTTCCACTTCTTTAAATCTCCATCTCAAGAATATAAAAAATCCTCCCTGGCTATTCAGTTATAGCAATCTTCTTCCTCCTAACTGTTTCAACTCTCAAGGATGCCACTCTATTTAACACCTACAATGTAATTAATAGTCCTAAAAATACAAACACCAACAACCATACCGTTGAGTCCTATCAAAGAGCTCATACATGATTTGACGTTAAGACAGTGTTAATTTTCTGAATTTTCTCTTTAAACAAATGTGACAAGTTATAAAGACATAAAAAGTTACAAGTTTAAGTGCTCCAAATTTAGAAAGATATCCTGAGGGTTGCTTTAAATTTTTATATGTCTTTTTAAGATGACTTTTTTTTTTATGGTATGTTTGTTCAATACTAAATTTGAATGAACGACCCAATTTTGCATTACTTTCTTAGGGCCTCATGACAAAGTACCACAACATGGGTGACTTAGACAGCAGAAGTTGATTCTCTCACAGTTCTGGAGGCTAGAAGTCTGAAATAAAAGTGTTGGCAGGGCCATGCTCCCTCTGAAAGCTCTAGGGAAGAAGGCTTCCTTGCTTTTTCTGGTTAATCCTGGTCATTGGCAATCTTGGACATCTCTTGGTTTGTATTGTTCCAATCTTGGCCTCCACTGCCACATGGCTGTCTTCCCTGTGGGTCTGTGTCTCTCTATATTCAAATCTCCCTCTCCTTTTTCTTATAAAGACACAAGTCGCTGGATTAGGGACCATGCTAATTAATTCTGTATGATCTCACATTAATTCAGTTACATCTACAAGGACCTCATTTAAAGTTACGTTTACAGATATGGGGAGGTAGAATTTGAACACAGGTTTTGGGAATACAATTCAACCCCCCTACCCCTCTGCCCCCAGATACATGCTTTGCCCAATGCAAAATGTTTTCACAACATCGTGATAGCCCCAAAAGTCTTAACTCATTTCAGCATCAACTCTAAGTCCCAAATCTCATCTTCTAAACCATCTAAGTCTGATATGGTGAGACTCTTGAGTATAATCCAAGCTGAGGAAAAATTCCTCTCCATCTCTGGACCTGTGAAATTGGAAGCAAGTTGTCTGCTTCCAAAATATAATGGTACACTAGGCATGGATAGACACTACCATTCCACGAAGGAATAACTGAAGGAAAAAAAGAGTCACTTATCCTGAGTAAGTTCAAAACTCAGTACTGCAAATCCCATTAGGTTTCTGGCCTGAGAATAGTCATCTCTGGCTCAATGATCCCACTATTCACCCCTCTATAGTGACAGCCCTACTCTCTAGGCCCATGGTGATAGAATATTAGCAAAAAAGGCACTTAACTTGAATATTCCTTTATTTTTTATTATTTTTTAAAGACTTTATTTATTTATTTGACAGAGACACAGTGAGAGAGGGAACACAAGCAGGGTGAGTGGGAGAGGGAGAAGCAGGCTTCCTGCTGACCGGGGAGCTTGATGCAGGGCTCAGACCCAGGACCCTGGGACCACGACCCGAGCTGAAGGCAGACACCTAACAAAGGAGCCACCCAGGTGCCCGAATATTCCTTTAAACAAAGTCATTTCACACTTAAAAAGATTGAACATTATATTAAAGTAATTAATATACATATTCATATGTTGCATTATGGACTATTAAGATTCAATAGTATGCATCCTTTTAAACCAATATCTCTTGTTATTTACATATCCCTGGTAAGACTAGTAAAAAAAACACAAAATTGAATAACCAACAATAAAATAAGTAAAAATAAATTTTATTAACAGTTAATTGAATTGTATATCTATAAAATGGAAGTATAGCCTTTACAATGAGTACCAATGGACATGAGAAAATGATATGTAAGATAAATTTAGAAAAAACTAAACAAATCAAAGCACATATGTATTAATTTACCATGTTTATCCCTGGGCCATGAGAGTACAGGTAATTTAAATTTTCTGTATTCAGATTTTTATATTTTGAAATCTGTAAATATTGAAATGTGTTTTACACAGAGAAAGATCATTGTGGATGTCCCCTTAATAGCCTTGGCCAGACCATTTACCTGTCACCTGCTATAAAGGTTCTAAAAGTCTTAAATTCAGTTCCACTTGTCCAGCCCCTAGCAGCTAGACTTTGTCAGTGTGAACAAGTTATCTCAATGAGAGATAAGGGAAAATACAATAAGCACTTCTGAGAAATACTGTCTTCCTGATAAAAAGAGAGAGGACAGAAAACGTAAGAGCTTTTGTGCTGTCTTTCTCTACTTTCTGCCTTGGATGGAGTTTTATGAAATGTGGCACCTGAGACAACAGACCCAGAGCCCTGACATTAAGAAGCTGCTGAACAGCTCCTGGAAATGTACACTGAATTTCCTGCTGTACACCTCCAGACACACTTTTAATTATTAGACTGACATAAATATTTTTAATATGACTAAAAATAGAAAAGCTGTAATAGCAGTTGAGTTCAATTTGGGTCACTGCTATTGAATGTCAAAATTTTCTAATATACTGACTTCTTCATGTAGGAAATTAAAAAACCTAAATAATGTAGACTCTATGAGTAATACCTGAAAAGCTGCTACCTGCTATTGTTTATGAAATGAAAAGTAATTCAGTGAGATAATATAAAACCTTGCTAGGATATCTAGGTAGTTTCATTAATTGATCTTAATTATTCTGGCAATAAATAATTGAGCCAATAAATCAGATGCTGGGGAATGGAAAACTATCTGTAGAATGTTTTAGTCCCTTTTTTTTTTTTTTTAAAGTGGTCTTCACACCCAAGACCATGTATGACCTGAGATCAAGATCTGAGCTGAGATCAAAGAGTCAGACACTCACCTGTCTGAGCCACCCAGTTACCCCTAAGTACTTTTATATTAAAAAATAACCACTGCACAATGCAGTGAAAAATTTTAAGTAAATACATTTTCCTCTAGCATTAGAAACACCTTGGATCTCATTATAAAGTTTTTATTAGATTTTCTCTAATAACATTATTTTATTTTCTGCTCAGTCATTATACACTTATTTTAAACACTTCTGATGTACCCAAGCATTTCACATGTTGCTCTGATAAAAAAAAAATATACTCATAAGAAAATGGACAAGGATGCCTACTCTTTGAGAATTTATAGTCTAGAAGATAAATGACACAACTTATATTATGTTAATTATATATGTAATTGTTATATATAACAATTAATATATGTTAGTTAATTGCAAATGTAATCTGTGCTATAAAGATGCATGGCTTTGGAATATGCAGGAGAGCTCATCTTAGTTTAGAGGGTTAAGATAGACAAATGCCTGCACACAGCATTAATGCTGTATAAATAAAAGACTAACGTTGAGAACTAAAAATGAGTATGGTATATAGATAAATAGTGGTAGAATGGAGAAGAAAGTCCTCAGTAGACAGAAAAGTTATGGATGGGAATGCCAATATAATTGGTGTATAATGAAGGAGACAGAAGATTGATGGAACGTGAAGCTTCGCAAATAAAAGAGTTAAGACAATGCAGAAACTTGGAAGCAATGGGAAGTTTCCAAAGAGTATTTAGCATGACACTAACATGATCAGATATTGTCATCTGACTTATCAGTCTGGTATATTCCTTATGGAGAACCAAGTGAAGAAAGTCAAACACGTTTAATGAGGGACGATTAAATGTATCATAATCGCTTGACATTACAACAGTGGTTTGCTCAACTGGCGTAACACAAAAAAATGAAGATAAGAAAATGATTAAATATCCTTGATTCAATACAGAAAGTGAACATGAGGAGCATTATAGAAGTCACTCTTAGATTTCTGGATTTAGGAAAAGGATGG
This sequence comes from Mustela nigripes, assembly GCF_022355385.1. NCBI lineage: Eukaryota > Metazoa > Chordata > Mammalia > Carnivora > Mustelidae > Mustela > Mustela nigripes. The sequence goes on from NC_081558.1 coordinate 190,100,420, forward strand.
ATTGAGGTCATGTTTACAGTTAAATAGGAGACCCTTGACATACCCAAGGTTGGTAGGGAAGATCATGCACAAAACATTGAATGAGTAAGTTTGAAGTGCCTGTGTGACATCCAAATATAAATACTGGGTACTTAATCTGACCTATAAGATTGGCTCTGAGAGAAGAAGCTGGAGGTCAGTGGTTCAAGGTATTAATAAAGGTCATTGGTATAGGATTATAAACAGAGAGAATGTAATTTAAGAGGACTTTAAGAGAGTCTTTGGTAAGACTCTTCTTACCAAATAATTGGTAAGAAGAGACAGGCATTAAAGAGTTGATATAACATTGCCAAAAACATAGATAAGTATTTTTGTTTATTTGCTTATTTATTTATGTTTGCCAAGTAGGGACTGTTTGTTTCTAGCAAAAGTACTTTTGTCAACATCCTGAAGATAAAAATCAGGTTGAAATGAACTGAAGTTTAAGTGGGCATTTTGGAGCTCTCCAGAGAAACAGAATCAATAGGAAATGCAGAGAAATAATATGGAAAGAAGTTTATTATGAGGGATTGGCTTATGTAATTAGAGACACTGAGAAGTCCCACAGTCTGCTCTCTATAGTTGGAGATCCAGGAAAACTGGTACATATTTCCAGCCCAAACCTAAAGGCCTAAAAACCAGGAAAACCAATTGTCTAAGATCTGGTCAGAATCTGAAGGCCCAAGAACCAGGAGCACCAAAGTAGAAGGGCAAGAAAAGATGAATGTGCCAGCTCAAGCAGAAAAATGTGCACTTCCTCCACTTTTTTATTTTGTTCAAGCCTTTGAACAAGCCTTTTTTATTTTGTTCAAGCCTTCAATGCCCACCACATTGGTGAGGGCAATTTTCTTTACTTAGTCTACAGATGTCATTTTTTTTTTCTGGAAACACCCTCACAGACACACCCAGAAACAATGTTTTTACTCACTGTCTGGATGTCCCTTAGCCTAGTTGACACTTAAAATTAAACATCAGAGTGGAGAACTGAACAAAGGAAGCTCATGAATTTAACAACTTAACAGAAGTTTACTTTTGAATTAGAGAAAAGAGGTAAGACATAACTAGAGAAAAATGTAGAATTGGTGTGTGTTTGTTTTATTTTTAAATAAGAGAGGCTAAAGTATGTGGACCCCACTGAGGGGCCAGCTACCTGAGGGCAGGGACCCTTATCTACTAGGCTGTATCAACAATTAGAACAATACTCACAAGTGAATTTTTAATGGATGGGTGGATGGAAGGAAAGAAGGAAGTAAGGAGGGAAAATTCTAACAGACAATGTAAGGCTTAATACACTGGAGAGAGACTAGTAATAAATGACATAAGATTTTCAAGGCTTGGGAAGGTAAACAGTTATTCTTTTAGAAAGACGGAATAGGACAAATTCATAGAGATACAAGAGATTAGTCAATTTCGTAGAAAGTAGCTGAGCATAGTGCAATCTTTCTCTATGAAATAAAGTGTTGGCCTGTATACTAAGGTGGGGGTGGGTCAGTGGTAGGATATAAAAGGTTTAAAATGGTTGTCAAAGAATGGAAAAAGAGAACCCACAAGAGGAAAGTCATAGGATTGACAGGCAGTACTGGAAAAGCCTGGTAGAAATCTATGATCATGAAATATGTAAGAAGGATTAAACAGCGCTCATATGTTAACAGCGGCCACAATTAAAATGGAGTCACTGTTTAAGTGATCTGTGTGTGACCTTTGAACAAGAAACAATTCAGATACAGTGATTGTTTCTGATGTGTGAAGGCCCACTGTTGATATTTGTAATCCAAATACTGCCTGCAACTCTTCATCAAACATGCTCTCATTCAAATAATGACATATAAATACATTTTCTTTTCCAGGATGAAAATTTCAAACACAATAACTTATTCATATGAATGACTGCAGGTCTAAATATATTGCTACTGTTGAAGCAGCAGTGGCAGAGAGTGCCAAGTGAGTTGATCGACACTGAGGATGCCTCTAGGAAATTATATTTCTGGAATCTGGAACAATTGGCTAAGATGCACCCAAAATATCCTTAATTGTGGTCTTCGTATCCTCTTATTACAAGTCTACTAGTCTTTATGAGCCACGTATACTGCGGATGCCTTAAAAAAATCTAATAACTATGTATGAAATTCTTGAGAATTGTTGCTACTTTTAAAAAATCTAAAAAAATTTAAAACTTTAAAAAGCTCTTCTCACAAAAAAAGAAAGATAAATAAGTAAAAGGCTCTTCTTTTCTTTGTATTGCTTCTGAGCACTCTGTACCTAACAGCTGATTACTCAGACCACAAACTGGCTGGCTGATATTTGGCACCACCAGGATCGATTTGGCATAAAATATTTATGATGTTAGCAGTCTATATTGGACAAGTTAGCACTTAAATCTATATGTTTATTTTATTAATGAACACTCACAATTATTTAAAAAGAACATCCTGTATAGAAAATAGATAACAACAAATTAAAATTGCCAAGTACTTTTACTGGGTCAATAAATTTTAGTATTGTTCGTAAATGACACTGGCTTTGATTTAGAATTAATCTGTTCTTCTTCTTGTCACTGCTTGAATACTACACACTATATTACATCCTCGTTTATACTTTATAATGGGCCTTAACCCATTATTAAACCCTAAACCCTTAGAGAGAAGATTGACTCATTCTTGTTTCTTAGACCTGAAGTCAGATTACTCCAACATGTAAGTATGCAAATCTTTGTTGAATTAAATTGAATGATAAAGTCACTAACTGCTCTAGGCCAGCCCCTATGCTAGAGGTGAAGGATGCAGAGATAAATAAACCCCTTCCCAAACCCCAAGCTCATAGCAGGCACAAACAGAAGACAGTAAATGAAACTACAGATGGATGGGCAATTGCAGAAGAGGGTCAAGGAAGTCACCCAAGAAGAAATGAAATCAGAACTGGCTTTTGTAGAACAAAAAGTCGTTTACCTCTCCAGCAAGAGGTAGTGGGTACTACGGACAAAGCGAAAGGTATATGCCAAGCTGTGGAAAGGTAACAGAGCAGGTGGAGCTGAGGGAAAGATTCACGGACTGTGTTTGTGGTACATCAAGTAGGAAAAATGGTGAAAATCAATGAAAGTGAAGAGAAATGGCTACAAATGGCCTTTTTGTATCATGCCGAGACGCTTATGCTGCATTTAGTTCCCCAAATTCTCGATAGAGGGGGATGGATGTGTATTGGTGTTTTAAGAGCTGTCATAACAAAATACAACCAAATGAGTGGCTTCGTACAATTGAAATTTACTGCCTCACTGTTCTGGACGCTAGAAGTCTGAAAGCGGGATGTCGGAGGTGTGAATTCCTTCTGAGGGCAGTAGGTAGTTAAATATGGTAGTTAAAAACACTGTCAAGGGTGAGATCACAAAGCAAAGTTTTTAAATGAGAAGAGAAAGAAAGAGGTCCATGGAAAGAACATTCATAGGCAGACAGAGGAATACCGAGAAAGAGAATTGAGACGGAGATCTAAAGCGTCCTGAGTGGGGAGAAAATGATACTGCCTAATGCTTACGAAGAAAAATAGGGAACATTGGGGAGAAAAGACTGAAACAAACATTAATCTGATAATTAATTAACCATTCCTGGTCTTTGTCTTTAGTAGATCATCATAGTAGTAAGCTTGGAAGGAGGTGTGTTAAGAAAAGGCATTTTCAGAATGAAAAATACAAGACAATGCATATTTATAGGAAGAGAGAGCCTTCGTTCGATACCATGGGTTAGTGGATGGGATGCACTGGACTCCCATCAGGAAGAAGGGCATCATTTGTATTTGGAGGGGAAGATGTAAGAATGTGTGGATATTGACATAAACTTGGTATTGGGGGAAGAGTGAGGAGTCAGGGTTAAGTGACCCCTGAAAATGTCATTCTTTGCTCTTTAGGTCTGTTAGAGAAAGGTGTGGCCACTGTTGGGCAGCATCTCTCAGAGTCTCCTGGCCCACCTGCCATCCAGCTATAGGAGGTTACTTCAGGCCGGAGCCCCCTAAATGCTGGCACAGCTGTAGGTTATTTATATCTCAGCACAAAGAGGCACCGGGGCTGCTGGGATAGCTCCTCTTCCTTTCAGAGAGTCAGTCACATTACTTTGGGTAACTTAAAGTTACCATAGAAATACCTTTGGTAGACGTTTCTAGTCGTTACTTCTCCGTAAGTATAATTTTATGAACATGCCTTCCAGAAATATGTATTAAAAAACCTCCTAATTCTTTCATAATGAGAAAACTAGTAGCCAAAGAGTAACTGCTAATCCTGATGTGAACATTTAAAACAGATACATTTGTATCTCTATTTCATTTTAGCCTACACAATTCCTCTGAGTAATTTGATTTAAATTTTTTATTTTATACTATACATACAAACATTTATGTGATCCTTCCATCTGACTCATAATAACTGAATAAATTGAAGAAAATTAACACTTGATATTTATATAATCTACAAAATAAGGTAAAACGTTCTTTGTCATCATTTGTTCTACTTTTGGATGATGATATTTATTGTTATAAAGCCAACTATATGAGTCATTAATTTGAGTTTGAAGAAAAAATAGATTTCCTTTAAAATATTTAAAAATAGCTAGATATTTCTCAATTTCCCAAAGTGAATTTGACGTTCATTTATTCATTTGTGGATACTCTGAGTTATGTAATTCACAATTAAAATCTGGAAGTTTTCATTAAAGTTTCATTGAAGTTTGTAAACTGGTTTAGACTGGAGTCTTTAGATTTTCTAAGACCTGAATATAACTTACTTAAAATACTGCAAAAAAAAGGGGCAAGTAAAATTCTGGTTTGCTACTGGAATGTAAGGATATAAGAATAAGCATTTAGGGCACCTGGGGGGTTCAGTTGATTAAGCAATTGCCTTTGGCTCAGGTCATGATCCTGGAGTCCGGATCCCTCCTCCGCAGGGAGTCTGTTTCTCCCTCTGACCTCTCCCCTTTCACGCGCTCTCTCTCTTATTCTCTTTCTCTCAAATACATAAATTTAAAAAATCTTTAAAAAAAATAAACATTCAATCTTTCATGAATATGAAACCATTCTTTTGAAAGGAACTCAACATTAAATATATTTAGTTTATACTTCTCTTCAAAGAGTATGGATTTACTTCCCAGAAAAATGTCTATAATATCCACTTAAAAATTATTATAAACCTTTTTTAGTAAAATTAAGATGAAAGTGCCTCAGCTTTAATGACCTATGAGGAGAAATGCTGCAAGCTTGAGGCTGATCCTGGAGGAGGACCTAGCACGATCCCTGGGTTGTCTACTTATGGAACCGTTCTTGGTGTCATAACCTCTAAACAATTGCTGCTGTATGTGTGCTTCTGCATTTGTATATAAATTTGATCTTTATAAATTGAATTACTATAAATGAAACAGGAAATATTATAGAGAACTTTGGTAGACTAACCCAGCTATTCACAAAATTCGTCCCCAATATTTCACATATTCTCCATATCCACACTTTTTTTTTTTTTTCAAATTCAGATATACTTGAGAATTTGAGCCCAACCACGGGTCCTTTTTACCATGGCAAAATTGCTACATACACAGTCCTGATATTATGCAGGATTTTTAGTTAATACCTTAAAGACATACAAAGTATTCTTTAGAAACAACAACAACAAAAAAATCCCTTACTTTTGGTGTATGGAATATAGTTAGCATATTATCAAAAGAACAGGCCATATCTTTAAACAAAATCTAAAAACCACCTAGGCCAGGGTTTGGAGAGAAAAATAAAGGCTCAGCATCAAAAAAGTTATTATGTGTGTATTCAAAAGAATTGTCAGAGCAATGCTTCTCAAATATTCATGTGCAGAAGAATCACCTGGGGATGTGTTAAAGTGAAGGTCTGGGGTGGGGCCTGAGATCCTAAAATATTGCAGGTTCTAAAATAGAGCTGATTCTGCTGGTATGAATATCCCACATTAGGCAGCAAAGTAGGAGAGATGCCTTTCATCTTTGGACTAGATGTGTGCTTTCTTTGAAAAGAATAAGTTTGTTCCCACCATTATGCAAGGAAAAAATACAGTTTTAAAAATCAAAGCACCATAGATCTTATTAAAAACAAAATAAACAATAATAAGGCCGATTCTGATACTTACATAAGAAAAAACACTGTCCTTAAAAAATAGAGTATTCTATTTACTATGGTGAGATTTATTTCATTTATTCAAGGAATGTAAAAGCAGAGTCAAAATTAAGCACATACACTGTTTTTTAAAAAGAGACAAACATGGCTGTCTTCTGAGAAAAACAGTCCGTGAAGGACTAGTGACACACGGGTCACAATGTTGAAGAAAGAGTAATTCAGTTATCCTGTTACGAGCTCTTCTATTCAGCACTCTCCGCATTAATGGCAAAAGAGCAAGATGAATGGAACCCAGGACAGACCAACCCATGATGTGCTGTAGTTTCAGCAGCTCAGAATCCCCTCCCCACCCTAAGGCTCAGATTTCCTTTGCCTTCACGAAATATAACTTCCAGAAAGAGAAAAGGATGATCATATGGTGTGAAATCAAGCCTCTAAACCATTCCACATACATCCTAATGAAGTAGCGAACTGCCGTACTGCACACTGAATGTAGAATAGAAAACAGCAGTGCCGGTGAACACTGACTCCCAGGCCTCCTTCATCTCTGAGGGATGGTGGAGTGAGATCGTGCACAAATGTTTAGCCCTGAGATGGATAGCAGTGCCTTCTGGACTCTGACTGGGCTTTTACTGCTGCCAGTAGATTTATTTTTATAGGTGTTATAACAGATCACCTTCTCATTTAACTTGGCCAAATGTAGGCAAGCAAGGGAGCTTAATGCTATAGGAACATGTCATTAAATTGATTTTTAAGCTCGGATTGCTTTTAAAAGTTATCAAGGCCTAGGGCAAGTGGTTTGTTCACCTCCAGAGAGAAGAAAATGACTGAATAAAAATAAGTAAAAAGCAAAGGAGACACATGAAGACATCTGAATGGAAGCGAGTCTTTTATTAGAGATCACTAAAGGGAAATACTTTGTTTAGGCTGAGTTAGGATTCAGATAATAAACAGATCTGAGAGGATAGGAGATACACAGAAGTTGATTTTTTTTTAAAAATGGGTTCAAACTTTGCATAGACTTATTACAACCTAAGAAACCACAGAGAACACAGTTCCCTTTATTCAATTTCTAGATAAGTAAAAGATATTTAGAAATACATATCAATTCCAACTACAATATCCCCCATCTTTTACCACCACCCTCAAGACAGCAAGGTCACACATATACACACAAACACATCGCTCAGAACCCAGAAAAATTGTGATGTTAAAATTTCATTATTTATCCAAAATTAATGTTTACATGTAACAAATCTCCATCATCCCGGGCGCCTGGGTGGCTCAGCGGCTGGAAGCCGCTGCCTTTGGCTCAGGTCGTGATCCCAGGGTCCTAGGATCGAGTCCCGCATCGGGCTTTCTGATTTGGTGGGGACCCTGCTTCCCCACCCCCTCTCTCTCTGCCTGCCTCTCTGCCTACTAGTGCTCTCTGTCTGTCAATAAATAAATAAATAAATAAATAAATAAATAAATAAAATTCTCCATCATCCCTAAATTATTGCAAGTATATACTTAATATTAATGATACTTATTTGTCCCCATCCAATACTAACCAGATTTTCAGACTCATTTTACAAGTAGAAAATTTATTTTGGTTGTTTTCATTGAATTTCTTATGGAAATTTCTGGACAATACTCTGTTTGATACCAACATGACAGCTACATCTCTGTATACCTTTCCCAAGTCCTTAGGATATTGAACACCAAGGGTAAACCCTCATGCAAACCATGGACTTTGGGTGATAACAATGTGGGAATGTAGGTTCACCAATTGTAACAAATGTTCCGCTCTGTTGGAGGACATCAGCAATGGGGGAGAAAATGCATATGTGGAGGCAGGAGATACATGCGAAATCTCTGTCTTCCTCTCAATTTTGCTGTGAACCTAAAACTGCTATAAAAGAATAAAGGTTTTCCTTCTTCTTTCGTAAATGACCAGGAGAGAAAATATTTGATTCAATGTGTTAGTAAAGTCATACCTTAGAAAGAAGGTGTAAAAAATAGTATTTTGGGGCAATGGGCTATATCATAAGATATTGACCTTGGTATAAAATCTACTTCTTATTTACATTGACATGGATGGAACTGGAGGGCATTATGCTAAGTGAAATGAATCAATCAGAGAAATACAATTATCATATGTTACACTCATATGTGGAACATAAGGAATAGTGCAGATGACCATGGGGGTGACTGAATGGGAAGAAACCAGAGGGAGACTCTTGACTCTGGGAAACAAACTGAGGGTTCTAGAAAAGGAAGTGGGAAGGGGGATGGTGTAACTGGGTGGTAAGCATTAAATAGGACACCTGATATGATGAGCATTGGGTGATATACTCAAATAATGAATTATTCACTGAACATCGTATCAAAAACTAATGACGTTTTATACCTTGGCTAATTGAATTTAAATTAAAAAGTCTACTTCTTTTGCCTTATTTTTAAAAAATATTTTATTTATTCATGAGAGAGAAATAGAGACAGAGAGAGCACAAGCAGAGGGAGAAGGAAGCTCCCCACCAGACAGGGAGCTCCACTCGGGGATCTACCCCACAACCCTGGGATCATGACTGGGATCATGACCTGAGCCGAAGGCAGACGCTGAATCAACTGAGCGAGCCAGGTACCCCTAGTTTTGCTTTAAAATATACTCAGAGTTTGAGAGGCCACTGAAAAATCTGACCTGAATTTGGCCCTTTCTTGTCTTTGTAGAATGCACAGCTCCCACTATTAGTATTATAGACTCTTAATGAGTATTTGCTGAATGAATGATACCCTATTAATTTCTCATTAACAACTTAAATTAAAATGACTTGAAGAAATAATTTACATTTACTAGTTATCATAGTTTTATAAATAGCTATATTAAGAAGTCAGGCTGCTTTTTGCCAGATGAAAGTAAGAAAATTTACAAACTAGACTGGAGTCTGAAGTTTATCAAATCTTTTAATCTTTTTAGGATTAACTGTATTATTGACCCTAAAAAAAAGATTGTCAGAAGTTAGTATTTTGACAGTCCTGGTCAGGGAGAGGGAAAGTAAGACTGCATTAATTACCAGCCTAAATTATAAAACAAATCAATAAAAATGCCAGGATGATTGAAATATTTTTACTGATAACAGAAGAGTATAATTGGAATGAGGAAGCACAAGTAGCTGAGCCTAGAGAATGAGAATGGGAATGTGTTAGTTTGGGAAGCTTCAGGATTTGAGGATGGACAGAATTTAGTCTAAAAGAGCTACGAATTAGATGACGTAAGTCCATCTTATGAAGGGGCCAATACTGGCAGTCTACATTTTTTGTATTCTTTGACTTAATATATCCTCAGCACATGGTCAAATTAATAATGTGATTAAACATGACTAACAAGAACTTAGCCTTCAACATCAAAACTTAAAGAGTAAATGTTTTTTGACATAACATCCCTAAGACTGTTTTTCTACTTTTCTGTGTACTGTTTTTGCACATTTTTGCTCAGTACTGTGATAGAGGCAAAATATTAGCAAAATACTGTTTCGTAAATGAAGAACCTATATTAGCACTTTTAAAAAAGTCTATGAAGGTGAATCAACATTTTGATTTCCTTAAAATGTAGATTGCAGTATCTTTTGGAAAATTATCTCATCTAATGTTTTCTACAGTTTCATTCTCAGTTTTCTTTTAATGATATAAGGTTCAGAAATAAGCACTAAAGGCATAGTCTAGTATAGTATTCGTAAGATAATTTCATCCTTTAAGTATCTTTTTATACCCTTGTGTTTCTAACTATCTTAATCCTACCTCATTAAAAGCCTAGTTTAAGATTACATTAGATCATTTCTTCTAAAAATTTGCTTTTCCTTTCTTTTCTTATTCCTAATTTTCTTCTGTCTTATTCCAATTATTTCTCTGGAACTAGATAGCTCTACTCTTAAGCCCTGTTGAATTTTCTGGGTTTTGTTTGTTTTAAGGCTACTATGGCCAACCCAAAAATCTCTCCCTAAGAAAACTTTCTATTCTTTATCTATTGAAATTCTAACGCACCTTCAGGTAGATCACAGAAGGATGCAAATTCTTCGGCTCTCCTCTATCAAGGAGTGAATCTGCGTCCACTTTGTGATTTGTTTTGACCTTTAGAAACACAGTAGAGGAGATGATGTTCAACTTAAAAGATGGGTCGGAAGAGATCATCACTTGGGAAGCTCTCTCTTGGAAGCTAAATTCTGCTTAAAAAGTTTGACTATCTTAGGAACACCGTGATGTGAGCAAGCCCAAGACAGTCACCTGATGGGGGAAGAGGGGTAATAGATGCCCCTCTGCCTACTTGTGAGCTCTTTTTTTCTGTCAAATAAATAAATAAAATCTTTTTAAAAAATTAGACATATACCTTCTGTAGATAAGCACTTAATTATTCTCCCTAATTATTATTTTTCCTACAACACTGAAGAGCATTGCTTCAAGGGATTTCTAAAATGTACATTTTTTTCCTAGCCATTTGTTGGTAAAATAATTTTTCACTTTGGCATCTCTTTTTCCTATATATCATTGCTAAAAGTTAAATTTTTGATTTTAAAACAATAGGTCACATCCTTAAAAGGTATGTTGTCATAAAATACCATCATCTATTATCTAAAATTCTACTTAAAATTTCATGCTTGGGGCACCTGGGTGGTTCAATGGGTTAAGCCTCTGTCTTTGGCTCAGGTCACGATCTCAGGGTCCTGGGATCGAGCCCCGCATTGGGCTCTCTGCTCAGTGGGGAGCCTGCTTTCCCCTCTCTCTGCCTCTCTGCCTACGTGTGATCTCTGTCTGTAAAATAAACAAATAAAATAAAATCTTAAAAAAATAAAATAAAATAAAATTCCATGCTTATGTTAGCTGAACAAGACATTTTTATTTAAATCAGACACCCCCTAAGAAAAACAAAGACTGTTAGTTAGTCATCCTATACATTTAATTAGGAGTGGAATCTAAGTCAGCAGGTTGTGGACTCAAGTCACCCATGCCAAAGGAATGGCAATATTTATAGAAGGCAGAGAAGTTGCAGAGGTAATTATGGCTCAGGAGGCACCTCAGAGAAAGGCAAAAACTGCTGGCTTCCCTGATGAGTGCTGGAATTTAGCAAGAGTATGTATGGAACTAAGAAGCAAGTAACTTTGGATAGAGAATTAGGAGAGGCACTCAGGTTGATTTCAGGAGACGTAAATGAATTTTTTTTCTTTTCCACTTACTACATGAAGTTGACTAAAATGCTTTAACCTCCCTCAGTTAATTTTCTTATCAGCAAGTGCTGAGAAGACTAATTCAGAGTGTTGAGCAGAGAATTTATTTTGAAGGTTCAAGGGAAGGTATCAACATAACTTTATGTCATACACAAATACTCGACATCAACTACTGTGATAATTCATCTCGGGCTAACCCTGAATGTCCATAAATAAGACTCCTGAATCCTACAGGGGCAAGAAGAGGTTTAGGTGGCTCTTTGCACAATATGCATAATTAGGGACTTTATAAACACGTGATGACGATATTAATCAAACTGTCTAGTGAAAATACTCCAAATTTTTCAATTTGCTCTTCTTTTTTGAAATGCAAAAGTAGATATTAGAATATAAGTAGGAATTTTCAATCAAAACAGTATTTATATTTATTAACCATGTTTAAATATAGCACACAAAAGGAAGCTCTTAATCAGGTTGAAAATAAATTTGGTATTGATTTGAGTCCCTAATTTTCTTGTACTTACTAATCAAAGCACAATGTAACCTATTTTAAGATTTTTAAAGCTAATATGCCTTAAAACTTTTTGAAAATAATTTGTGCCTAGTAGACAAAAATGGTATCAACTGTGGCTCAATAATTTTAAAATACTGTTTGCATAATATTATTTTCAAATAACTAGAAAATCCATTGATTTTTTTAAGCATTTCTTCATAAGTACTGTAGAAGTTTAAATACCTTACAATGCAACTCACTTAGAAAATGATAAAGTACAAGATTCCCCAAACCTGTGATTTTTAAAATATTTTGAAATTTATTTATGGAACAAATACATTAGTTTTTTAAAAAGTGGTTTATTTTGAGGTTTTCAAACTGGCTTTCAAAAATCATCCACTATTATTTTGTTGGCTGATAAGAATATAAAGTAGCCCAATTTTACCATTTGATTTGGGGATAATTACCATATCCAAAATTTACTCAGAGTAGAAGATAAAGTTCCTTATTTTTCATTTCTGTAGTACACAAATATCCATGTTTTTCATTCTATTGGTTCATCCTATTCCTCACTGCTCTATCTCAGTACTACTGGTCTAGGCCAAACTGTGTCCCACCAACTTGAACAAATAAATTCTAGCCCATATTGCCTCTTTTTGACTACAATATTGCATCATTTAATTCATTGGTCATTTGATTAATAAAAAAATCAAATTTGATCGTATCACCTCTTGAGTGGCTCTGCATTGCATAGAGAATAAATTCTGAATTATCCAATAATTAAGATCTTTGCAATCTTTCATTAGGCTACTTTTCCCAGGCTCATTACTAATCACTTTTCTTCCTCGTGTCTTTATGTAGTTTAATTGACAACTATTGTGAACTAATTACACATGCATGCCATGTCTTTTCACACTTCTGTATTTATCACAACTTTGTAGCAGAATAAAGTCCTATGCCTAAAATGTTACTTGATTTCAAGTGTCTTCAAATATGAATACAGGTGTTGTTGCCCTTCCTAACTCACCTTCCCCAGAAAAATCTTAATATTTTCTATATACCAATATATTTATAAACTTTATATATATAATATTCATATAAAAATATACTATATATACATACATATATAAAAATAAAAATAGTAACATATTTTCCTTTTCAACTATTCTATACCACATACAGAATGTTTGATATTTGTACCAATTATGTGTCAGTTGCCTCTATTAGGGCTAGAGAAAATCTCACTACAAATAACAGTAACAATAAAGGATATTTCTAAGAACAATTAAAATCAAAACTCTTATAAATATAAATGAACACATGCCAAATAATTAACTCTTTAATTATTGAAGGGATCACTAAATGGTTTCTACTGCCTCACAGGAGAATTCAAAGTACCATATATATTTAGGTCTTTAGAGGAGAAAATGAATCTACAAATAGCTAGAAAATTTACTTTTTCTAATCTGAGGGACATACATTGTCCATGTCTAAGGACAAGATCATGTACATTGTTATCTAACAGCAGTGTTGAAGTGGTTCAAGGAGAATGAAAGTTGAGGATAATCTGGAAAGAGGAACAGACAGTCATGTATTACTTTTCTTTGCCCATTTTCAAGTATTTCACAGTTTTTCCTAAGAGTGTTAATAATGAACAAAGCCCATATTTTACAACAAAGTATGCATTAAAAAGATAAAGAAATGGGAAAATTATGCTTTCCTAAGTACCTAAGGGACCCTTGACATTATTAGCTGAGTATTTTTGAGATGTCTAAAAGGATAAGTTCCTGAAGCATAATAGTTACTTGGAAAAATTCTATAACTGAATTTATTTCTAATACATGATGATTAATTCTAAGGCCAACACAAGGCAAATAATAGATCATTTCTATCAAAAGTAGTGAATTCCTCAAGGAATTTTACTCTAATTGTGACCTTGTAAGAGCATTATTCACTTTCAAAATCTGACTCCAGCATCATTTCATTGTGTTTTAAAAACCCAACATTCTAAAATAATAGAGACCTCATTCCTTCCTCCTGAGTGATCCACATTGTCTCTACAGACACTTCTGTGATAGCATAAATCCACTCTTAACGCCGGGTGTGTTGCCTAACCATATTAGACACAAGGTCCCTGAAGGCAGGCTCTGCATCTAATCCATCCTCATGTTTCCAGTATCTCACCCATTTGTTACACACACAATTTTCTAAAAATATTTGGTGACTGTCTGAATAAAAAGTGATAATACTAAAAAAAAAAATGACAAATTCTTTTAAAAATGAATTAATTGAAGCCTTCTTTGTTATTTTTGAATTAGGGGCTTGATATATCAAATTAAACAATGATAAACATCAGAAAAAATACTAAAATTGCCATGAATTTGTGAGTTATAAGTACCTACTTGTGTTTCCAGGGCCATCTAGGTCGAACCATGAACATTTTTTTTTTAAGGATTTTATTCATTTATATTTGACAGGGAGAGAGTGAGATCACAAGTAGGCAGAGAGGCAGGCAGAGAGGGGGGTGGTGGAGAAGCAGACTTTCTGTTAAGCAGAGAGCCTGATGCGGGGCTCAATCCCAGGACCCTGAGATCATGACCTGAGCTGAAGGCAGAGACTTAACCCACTGAGCCACCCAGGTGCCCCTGAACACATATTTTTTTTAAAGATAGGTTTAAACGGCTAAGAATTTGTAAATAGTGTTAAATCATGAAACTAAACTTGCAGAACAGTATTTAAAATCCTAAACACATTATATGTAATTGTATTATATATTATAGTAATAATAAACTTACTAGAAGGTAAAATATTTTCTGCATTGACTTTATATTAGCCACCTGTCCTCTTAAAATAGCTGTAAGATTCCTTACATAAAATAAACTGCTTAAAACCTTGTTTAACTTACTGTTTATTTTTGCTCAAACTCTGCATCTGGTAGTTTGTGAGCTAAAGATAATCATTAAGGAAATTATTAGGACAAGTTATCTTGCATATTAATGGCTTTAGTCATCATATCCAGAATTTGTATTTAAACTAAGCTCTCAGGAAAGAAAATAATATACAGTCTTTTCTTTCATAGATGTTTGGATTATGTTGCTCCAAGAATGTGAATCTGAACAAATTAATATTGATGTTTAACAGGTTTGACTAACAATAATGATATGCATAGCAGGTACAGCCATGGATAGAGGTGCTTTACATATCATTATATTCTATTCTTACAACAACCTATGGGGACGTAAAGAGCCCCTTTTTCTAACTGAGAAAAGTAAGACCCAGAGAGGTCAAGTGTATCTTCCAAGATAAAACAGGGAGTGAATGCCCAATCAAGATAAAGTCCAATGGTGATTTACTACTCAGGTAGGATGTAAAGGTGCTTAGAACTTTGACACAAGAGAATGCCTATATGCATTTTGGAGTCCAGAGTACATCATGAATGAATTTACTGCCTTTTTGGTTTTGCATATTCAAATTTGAGAAGCGCTGATGATAATTAAAACATTAATTAAAGATGGAAATCTTCAAATCAGACTAATGTGACATAAAATGGCAAACACCAAAAAAAGCAGATATAGGTATTAATTAAACTTAAAAATAGACAAATTATAAGTCATTATTCAGATAATAGTAAGTGAGGACAGTTATTAAACAATAATGCTAAACAATGATTTAACTAGTATAAACTGCCCCTGGTGAGCCTTTGGGGTAGCCTCTATGCCTTGGTAGGTTGCAGGTGATTAAACTCTGTAACAAGGGAAAACTGTATACTTGTCTCTAGAGACAGAGTTCAAATATCTGAACTGGGTTCCAAGAAGATTTGGGGTTGAGCCACTCCCCTCCCTACCTCTGTTTTCACATCCCTGCTTTGAGATCCAGCCCTAGAAGTCAGGAGGAGTGGACCAGTAAAGAGTTGACGAGAACAAGTTTGACGCCCAGCCCGTGCCTGGCTAGAAGGTTAGTAGTTGCAGACCTGGCTTGGCCACATGCGGTGTGCCCATTCCCGTAATGCTTCCTCTATCAATCAGCAAGCAGTCAGGAAACAGATGGCATCTTCAAATGGGGATACCTAGAATTTAAGAAAGGGGACATTCTGGGCAGAGAACTATCAAGCTCCCAGAGATGGTGGAATACGCCAGGCATGAAGGGGCAAAGAGTTGGGCGGGAGTATCCAAGCCTGGGGAGAATGCGTGAAAGTTCAACGTCTCTTTTCAGTAATAAAAATGTTACATGGGAAGAAGCTAGACAGTAAACCACATGGAATCTGAGCTAAAGGGCGGCCATGCGGATGGACTGTGACCAACTGTGACAGACATAGGCACGTAGTGCAGGTCTAGAGGTTTCCTTCCTCACCTCTGAGGAACAGGGGTGCAAATGTGTCCTGACTAGGAGGTGCCGCTAGCCTGCTCTGCTTGTGCACTTGAACTTCCTCACCTCCAACATCCTCATATTATTCTTTCCCCACCTCCATCTTAGCCTTATTCTTTCTCACAAAAATCTACTCCTACTTGAAGAGAAAGAAGCACCACTTTTGTTGAACACCAGGATACAAAATAACAACAGCTAAATGTTTTATGCCAGGCACTGGGCCCTCTGAAAAGAATACTAGGTTCAGGGGCACCTGGGTGGCTCAGTGGGTTGACTTCGCCTTCAGCTCAGGTCATGATCTCAGGGTCCTGGGATCAAGCCCCGCATCAGCCTGCTTCCCCCTCCTTCTCTACTACTACTCTACCTATCTCTGTCAAATAAATAAATAAAATCTTTAAAAAAAAAGAATACTAGGTTTATCTTCATTTTACTAGTGGCTAAGGAAAAAGGACTTTAAAAAACAACAAAAACACAAAAGCCTAACTATACTAGTTGTCCAGGCTTTTATCAAAGCTGTTAAAACTAAGAATGACTATATAAGCAATATTTCCAAATAAGGATTTTAAAAAATTCTTTTCACATTTTGCAAAAATGAGTTAACTGACCCAATAAATTTCCAACCAAACTGATCTGAATGTCATTTCTGGCTTTTGCAAAAAAGTCCTAACGAAAATATGGCCATAATAATACACACTTTTTACATTATATCTTCCAGCTTTTTTTTTTTTTTTTTAATATGCTCCTGTGTCTGTTGCACACGATTGGATATCTGTGGGATGAACTCGGATTCTGATATGTAGCCAACAGAGGCCGAAAATGCCCAATTTATGGGACACCATAAAGATATCAATTTCCCCACTGGTTCATTTGGAATTCACCTTGCAGCTTAGTTAACACACAAACAGGAGAGTAAACACTTTCCCTCTAGAATATCAAGGTGTTCTATTCTGAGAACAGCAGAATTTGATGCAGGTGGCTATTGAATTAGCTATTAACAGTTGATTAGGAGGATACATTTCAGAATGTTCTATTTCTCTCTAGAACAAAGAAAAGGCAATTTTAAACAGAACTCTCAGCTTCTAATATTATGTCTGATTCCATCATACTATTTTGTGAAATAGAACTATAATTCAAACCTCTAAGTTAATGGAGTTTGACAGGAAGGTACACATCACATTTTGCAAAAAGAGCCTTGATTACTTTTGGTGCTTCCTCTTGGTAATAAAGCCTTGACAGCTTCCATTTCTCAAAAGAACAGCTTTATTATTTTCTCCTCAATTCTAAGTAGTTACTTAACTCTAAAATAGTTGCAAGTAAATGAGAGCATCTCTACTGAGAAGAAAAAAAAAAAAAGCAGGTAGAAGAATTTCTTACACACTTTCTTCCAATCTTCTATCACTTAAGAAATTTAAAGTAACAAATGAATGCCATTTAAAGCTTTAAGTCCTTTAAAATGTTTTAGTTATCACTTGGAGGCTGTATCAGTCAGGGTCCAGGCAAAATACAGATGGCGTACACTCAAATTGGGTAAATTGAGGAGGATTTAATAAAGGCACTATTTATAAAAGTGCAGGCTGTTGTTTAGGAAAAATACAATGAATAGTTTAATTCTCTGGGGATTGTAGTAACAGCAGGGCATCTTAGTATATTCAAAGACTAAAGAGGCAAAGAGAGGGATAAGTGATCTTTAGTTGAGGGAAGCAATCAGCTTAAGATAACCTCAGCAAGGAAGAGAGGAAAATTACTACTCTGACTTTTCTTTCATT
The DNA here is from genome assembly GCF_022355385.1 of Mustela nigripes. Taxonomy (NCBI): domain Eukaryota; kingdom Metazoa; phylum Chordata; class Mammalia; order Carnivora; family Mustelidae; genus Mustela; species Mustela nigripes. Next base: position 190,118,371 of record NC_081558.1, read on the forward strand.
CCTCTTTCTGAGTTTTTGGTGATGTTCCCTGTTGACCAAACCAACTGGATGTCTACCGATGCCGTCCATTATCAGTCATCCTCTTTAAGTACAAAGTAACTTGGAAAAGGGTACAGGGGATCTGGAGGGATCAATGGGAAATATCCAAGTGGACACTCTTTTAGGCAATCATTTCAATTATTTCTATTTGCTGACCGTAGCTCTCAAAGGACCTACATTTGAGATAGGACTAAGGGCCATTCTATAATCAAGTTATATTTCGGGAAGGAATGACATGATCCAGTTTGTACTCATGAAAAACGCACAGATACCAAAGTTTTTCCACAACATTAAGAGAACTGAAAGTGTCAATTTGACCACCTAAAGAATCCAAGAAAGTTCAGAGAACACAGACCAACATACCATCTGGTAGACTTCAGGCAGAAAAACTAACTCAGAACATCAACAAATTCCTGAAGAAATGGAAGCACAAGGGAAATGTACTGTGTTTTCCATAAGCTTCACCATTGGCAATATCATCATTACTTATATGTTATTTCTTTTCTGGAGTGTACATATGCAGCATTAATTCTGCAGATATCAGCAGTATCCATCCATGCCTGTGACAGTTTCCAACTTGTCTCAATAATTTTTCTGCAGTTTCACCACTAATTATAAAGTACAAAAATTTGGGCTTCTCTAGTTTCTTTGCATCTATGACACACTGAATAAATTTAACAAGTATTTATTGAGCAATTAACATGCAGGGCAATGTTCTATGTGTTGGGGATAGAGCACTGAAGTCAAGTTCTCTCCACACAGGGCTTAGCCTAAAGCACTTTTGCAGTCACATAACCCAAGCAACTTAGAGAAAATGTGTTGTTCTGGTAAAAAGTATCATTAAATAATTAATTGAATAAATCTACATCAGTCATTGTTCAGAGTTTTGTATTCATCTCATATATGTGGAAAGTTATATTCCTGGGTTTTAAGAACTTACATTTTTCCAGAAAATACATATAAGTCTAGGCATTATGTTGTGCTCTACTAGTTTTGTTTTTTTTTGTTTTTTTTTTAGCCATTGTGTGAATTTATAAAACAGTAGACAGTGTTCCATTCGAGTGAGACAGAACATTGCCAAGTGGAGCACAACATGATGTAATGTTAAAATATTTGTGAAGATGTACAGAATAGAAATGCAGATTTGCATTTTATTTGCATTCCAGGAGAGCAGAGATGAGCTGTGCTACAAATACATTTGTTGAAGCAGTCATTGATGCATGAATGCTTCCCTATTTGTTCCACTTTCATCCACTGCCATAACTTGGAGCATGCTCTTGTTTGGTACTTTATTAGCAGGAAAAGTGGTAGGCTAGTCTAAAGAATACAGTTCAGGATTTCTTTATATCTTTTTTTTTTTTTTTTGACATTTCTCATTGTATTGCACCATGTCAAGTAAGCGTGAACCTCTGTGTACAATATATTGAATTTTCTTCAGGTAGTTCAAAACAAATTAATTCTCTACCCACACATCACTTAAAGTACTAATTCCCTGTGCAGCCCAGCAAACTTCAAGCTGTACCTGTTCAGCATTTAAAGTTAAGGCAGTGCACCATAAACACCTGTTAAAGTTTATAGCCATCTGCTTCCTCAAGAAATCTAAATTCTAATAATATGAAATTAACAGATGGGAAAGAGCTGTAACCTCAGTTCTGAAGAGGGTAACTGCAACCTTTGAATTAACATACTGCCATTTTGCTGGTAATTGTTTGCAATGACCACAGGGACACAGTTCAGCAATGATGTCCCATTAGTGACATGCTTTGTTTTTGTTCAGGGATAGTTTGGAGCGAGTATTTCTTAATGATTTCTGAAACTCCATATTAAGGCAAATCTTCCTACTCCCAATGAAAGAGCAAAATAATTAAGGTATAATGAAATGCGGTTCAACAGATGACAATCCTAAGGGTAATGAAAGGATACCTTTGAGACTGGAAATGGCAATGTTTTAAATAAGAAATTAAAGTTGGTTGTAATGCATTTTTATAAAATTAAGTCTAAAATTGGATGTTGAGAGGAAATTCAGAGCAAACTGTGTGGATTTTCAGGAACTAGCTTTCTTCCTAGTCACAAATAATTGAGAAGATTCTTGTTTCATGAAGACTAATTCAGGAAAAAAAAATCAAGACCTCAAGGTTTTGTTTTGCTTTGCAAAATTAGCATGTATTTGTGGTGTTTTCTATTTCTGATCCTAAAAGTAATGCCTGCTCAATATAAATAATTCAAACCATACAGAGTGCATAGAGTGGAAATGGAAGGTAGCCATGATTTCATGCTCCACAAACTGAGGAACAAGCATCAATAAATCTCTTTTATTTTTCCAATTAATGGCTTGAGAACCCACCTGCTAGTTTTGTAATGAGCATAATATCTACGTTGCAGGGCTGGTCCCAAGCTGTCCATAACTCATAGGAGCTAAACAGCCTCAGTCATGACAAATCCACGATGTGAAGAGAACACCCATGTCTGAGCCCCGTTAGGTGCTATGATGTCTTTTCTGCTCCACACTGGTACTGTTGAAGTCTGGCCCTCTCTACACTGTCAGTGGGGTCAGTCTACACTATGAAGATGCTCAGTGCCGCCTGTTTCTGTAAAGCCCACTGCAGCCTTTGTTGGTAGACTCCATCCCGGCCTGACCACTGAGTTTGCACAAGTTGCCCCTCACCCTGGATGTATGAGTCTTCTATGACTGCCATGACAAATATAGAAATAAAAAAGACTATCCACATGAAAAGAAACAAAGGTTACTTCTTCAGAGCCTGTCCTAGTAAGAGAATCAGCAACCCTCACCTGCATTTGGCAGAGACTCTACGTGCAGGTGAGTACAGAAGCTTTTATAGAGGAAAACATGCTTAACATGTGTCCTGATTGGAGGCTGTTGGCAAGGGTAAGCTGGAGGAGGGCTAATTAGAAGTAAGGAATCCTATGTGTTCAGTTAGGGGGGCATATTTGGCTTTTTCTGGCTGATACAAAGTAGATAGTTGGAGAAAAAAAAAATCGGAGAAGCTGGAATTTATTGATTAAGCCCTTTTACTTTTGAGCTAGTCGCTATGGAGGTTGTGATTTGTCTTCCTGGACTAGCTGCTACAGAGGCTGTAGGTCAGATTTGTATTTTTTTATATGATCTGGCTGTTGTCCATTTGTATATTCAGTCTCTCACAAAATTATCCTAAAATTAACAGCTTCAACGACACAAGGTTATTGTGCCACAGCTCTATAGGTCAGAAATATGTAAAGGTCTCGGAGCTAGCAGTCAGCAATGGTGTTACATTCTGAATGCTCTAGTAAAGAATTTCTCTCCTGCATACTCAGATTATCGGCTGAAGTCAGGTTCTGAAGTCTGGAAAACTGCGGCTCCAGTTTTCTTAATGGCTATAAATAAAGTAAGGGCAGTTCCCAGCTCCTAGAGGCCACTGTAATTCTTGGCTCTAGGCCCTGTTAACTTCAAAGTCAAGAAATGGTGGCTCTGTGTTGTTTAAATGGTTATGGTACCAACAGAAAATTAATACAGATGTGAGGGATGAGTAGAGATTTATTAGATGACTGTGAATGTGAATTCTGTTCAGGTGCCAGGGTGGGAGGGCATTCAAAGCAGAGGAAATAGCATGTGCAAAGGCCCTATAGCATGAAAGAACAGAATTCAGGAATCAAGAGTTGGTGGAGATTACTAGAATCTAAAGTATAAGGTGGCCAGGAGCAAAAGTGCCATGGTCATCACAGATAAAACAAAGGTACTTGTATTGTACTACTTAGGGTGTAAGACTTTTTTTTTTCAACCCATGCAAAAGTAACTGGCATACCCATTGTTCATATATGAGCAACAAGCAGATTTCAAAACACCCTAGCTTAGGAATTACTTGGAAGTGAATTCAGATTCTGTTTCTGCCATTCATCAACTGTAGGACTTTGGTCAATTTACTTAACTGCATTGCATGGATTCTCCATTTTCTCATCTGTGAGGTAGAGATAAACACAACCTGATTATATGTTGTGAGCATTAAATGGGAAAATGTATCTTTGCTGCATTAAAAAAAAAACTCAGAATACTAGCAATACTAATGTTATTTTATACCTAAAATATCTTACATCCAATTCTAGATCCAAATCTACAAAGGGATTGATGAATTCAATGAATCCTCACTCCCAGAAATGATGAAGGCCATGTTGTCACTCAGCTGGGCATATCAGTATAACTATCAATTTAACAACTGGCTGAGGTCACATTTCCATTTACACCAGAGGCATCAAAAACATGTTTAAAGTACTGGCATCATTCAGCTTCAACCCAATATTTATCCATACTAAATTAGATGCACACCATGGAAACCATTTTAAGTTACAATAGATTATTTGTTTACTTAATCTCTAGCTAGTATGTGTGGGTGACGTAATTGTTTCCTCTAAGTGGTTATTACTATTACATATCAGAATGGTTGTTTCTGGTTGGATAACCCTTAGAAAGTAAGTAGGATAAGGACAAATAGCAAATAGCTTCTAGGTCTCGTGTATAATTAGATGATCTTGAGTTTTCCAAACCTCGCTTGAACTTTGCCAGTAAATAGCATTTACTATTTCTTCACGCAAAGTAAACAAGAATAAGATAATAAATGAATTACAGTTACCTTTGAGAAATCTCATGGTGAAAACATGAATTTTAGAAGAAAAATATTATTTGGGTTATCCTTGTTTATTTCTCATTTCTTAGATTAGCATTTTGAAATCTGGTTGCCTAGTTCACTTACAAAAAATAGTAATTAAAAGCAACCCAAATGAAAATTTTCTGCAGCAGTTCTTGAGATTATGGATTCACACACATGTACACACACCCCCAAAAAGATTCACCCAAGGTATAGCTAACTATATGTTGGAAATGATAAAATACCTATTCTCATATTGCCATAATAGGTATAAAATTTTTACATAGTGTTTGGTAAATAAAAATAAAGCATTCAGTTGCAGCTAGAAATCTTATCATCATGAGTCAACACCATCATTCTTATGGAGCTTTCATCATCATTAGCCATTTCTTCTGTTTGAAACCTTTTAGCTGTTTGTAGACATCAGTGGAAAATAAGAATCAGGTCATACAGAGTAGCAGCAAGAAAGGAAAGAATCCTCAGGGAACTTTGGCTGCTCCAGGTCCCAGCCACAAAGTCAAACGTTTCTACGCCTGCCTTGGTAATATAAAAGCCAATATATGCCTATGATGCAAGTGGCACTTAATTAAAGCTCACGCCCTTGCGCCATGCACAAGTTGGACACCTGTATCCATATGCAGTAGCCCTTTGTACCCTTACCCTATGTTTCAGGTATTACAAACCTCTTGGAGTTCTTTGGGTATACAGAACTCTTTTACGTCTCTGTGTTCCATGTGTGCATCTACTAAGCATACGCCTCATCCTTTGTCTACTTGAACTCTTCAGACTACCTTTCAACATCTATCTGAAGAAGTCACTGGTCTAACTGGGCACAAATAATCATGTTTTTCTCTAATCACCGCTCTATACTGTGCACGTTTTAATAGTTCGTTTCTATAAAATTGCCAATATCCCACCCCTTTATACCTAAAGGACTGGCAATCTTACATGTTTGGTCCTAATATAATTGTACTAATAAGCTGTTTTGTAAACATTTGTTAAATAGCAGGTAATCTCTGAGTTCATCACAGACTGTGACCATGTCTTATTCAAAACATATACCTGTATTTTGTAGTATTTAAGATACACATTTGTAATCTGTTCTAATAATTTTTAGCTGTAACCTAAACTATGTCTCAATTTCTTAATCTGAAAAATGAAACAAATTTTTACAAGCATTAAATGATACAACATGTACAAAAGTTAAATTCTGTATTCAAATTTTACTCATTATGGATTTCATTCTTCTCAACCAATCCTAAATTGCCCTTAAGTGAGATTAAGAAAAGTTACCTGAATAATATTTGCAGTTGTAAACATGGGTCCTTCTTAAGGAAGGACAACAAACACACCAATAATAATTTGAACATAAACATGAATATACTGGTCCTGTTTACTTCAGCCAGCCTGATAACTAAACATTAGACTTTGAAAAATCACAGCAAGGTCAGGTACTGGATCTGTAGTCCTTAAAGTATTAACATCGTTTTGTTTTGACTCATAAAATTTAAGAATATTATTTTATGAATTTAGGAAACTTAAAAATATATGTGCTCATTGAGAATGCAGTAAGATGTGATGTATAAGAATACACTCACATACACAGACACACACAGAGATTCAGAAAAACCATCTCAAAACCTAAAACAGAGGGACACCTGGGTGGCTCAGTCTATTAGGCATCTGCCTTCGGCTTAGGTAATGATCCCAGGGTCCTGGGATCAAGTCCCCAATCAGCCTTTCTGCTCATTGGGGAGCCTGCTCCTCTCTCTGCCTCCTCTGCCTGCTTGTGCTCTCTCTCTTTCTGACAAACAAATAAAATCTTAAAAAAAAAAAAAAAGCTAAAATAGAAAAACAGTGATGAAATTAGGAAAGGGGTTAAGCAAAACAGGAATAATAACAATGGCTTTAAAAAGTATACAAAAGTTATAGGGTTGTGATAAAAATAAGTGATGATACACACAACAATCTTCATCCTACAACTAGAGCATGAAGTTCTTCAATGAAAGTATAGGATCTGACCATGATACCAAAAAGGCAAAATAAAAATCACACAATCAATTAGTATCTGAATAAAGATCAGTGGTAGACAAGGCTAGCCCTGGACTCACACCACATTTTCTAGGAAGTCACTTCAGATGTTACTTGAAAGCTTAAAATAGGTCTTACTGACAAATTGCTGATCTTTACAGTCATTAATAATAATTTATGAATAATTTTCTCTGTGGGATTATACCATCAATTCAGTGCAGTTTCATCAACTGATAGACTTAAAAAATGGAAAATAAATGATCAGATCAGAAAAGAAATTCCTCATAATACAGAGAATCAATTGGAAGAATTAATGAGTCAGGTATTACATAAGCAAGAAATAATTGTGGCCTAGAATGGTTTAAAAGCTGGGGAGATTAGAACAATGGGATTTGAAGACTGAGGGATTTATGCCATGCCTAACTTTCTGACTTGAATAATTGAATGGATGATAGTGGCACCATTCTTTGAGAGAATGAGCGCAAGAGAAGAAAAATACCTGAAAGTAATTTTGCACATCAAATTTCAGCTTTTGAGGCATAATGAACTAAAATATCCAGGAGCAGGGCACCTGGGTGGCTCAGTGGGTTAAAGCCTCTGCCTTCGGCTCAGGTCATGATCTCAGGGTCCTGGACTCGAGCCCCGCATCGGGCTTTCTGCTCAGCGGGGAGCCTGCTTCCTCCTCTCTCTTTGCCTGCCTCTCTGCATACTTGTGATCTCTGTCTGTCAAATAAATACATAAAAATCTTAAAAAATAAAATAAAATAAAATACCCAGGAGCAAGCTGGATATAAGCACTGAAATGGCAGAAATATATCTAAAAGTGGATATCATGAACTATAAAGACATTAACTGGAGCCACGGGAGAAGAGAAATCCCACGTACTTGTATGTAGAATGGAATTCTTATAGACCCCAACATTTAACTGGTGGGTTAACAAAGAAGAACCTTCCAAAGAGTTTAGTGCAATGGTCAAAAATTTGGAGTAGATGGTACTATAGAATCCAATGAACGAGTGTGTTTCAATGAGAAAATTGTACACAGTGTGAAACGTTACTGGGGAAGGAAATAAGACAAGAAATAAACTATTCATTGTATTTCTGAACAAGCAAATTATGTTACATTTGGAAAAGTAGTTCAGTTGTTCAGTAGATAAAAGTAGATAACATAAGCCGCCCTATGTGTGAAAGATGAGGAATAATAACAAAAGTGAGCAGCTCTTAAACATATATGCTTGGCTACCAAGTGGAAGAAAGAAAAGGAGGCAGAGCTGGAGAGAGGTGGGTTGAAAGTTTTTATTATTTTATTTTATTTATTTTATTATTTTATTATTTTTATTATTTGTTTGTATTGCTAAACTGGACAAACTTGAACATGATGGTACCAACAGAGACTGAAATTATAAACAATTATAAACAATTCAGAAACAATTCAGAGATCATTTATCTTGTGGGAAGGAATGACATCCAGATGTAGCGAAATGAACCTTAGAGAGAGAATAGCTTCTATTAAACAGCAGAGGGTGGGCAGTTTTAGGTGTGGGGTTAGGAGTAGAGAATGGACATGAGGTTCAGAGACTTCCTGAGGATTTTCTTTTCTCTGTGATGAGGAAACTAAGCTCATTCCCTCATAGCAAAGAGGGTGGTGCTAGGAAAGGTGATTTGACAAGAGTGGGAATGTTTGAAATAGTTACTTCAGAAAATGGGAGAGCACTATCTAGAGAAATGACAAGATATTGCTGTTGGAAACCAAGAATTTTTCTAGAATGGCAAACACCAGTCCAGTTTCAGGCCTAAAGAAGGTAAAAAGGGATAAATACAGCACTGAAGATTTTCTACATGCACACCCTGGAAAGACAAAGGCGGGAAAGAAGTGAGTTCATTGGTATGGGAAACCTGAAGTAAACAACCATTGCATTAAGTTCACTGGAAAAGAAATAAAGAAAGAAGGTTTGACAAAGATGAAAACTCTGAAAGCCTAGAAGGGTATGAGAAACATTACAAAAAGAAATATTTAGAACAAAAGGAATGACCTATGCTTAGTTCAAAAAACAAAAACGCCCAAGGTTCTAATTTTTTTTTAATTTTTTATTTTTTATAAACATATATTTTTATCCCCAGGGGTACAGGTCTGTGAATCACCAGGTTTACACACTGCACAGCACTCACCAAAGCACCCAAGGTTCTAATTTTAGCAGGCTCTGGATCCTGCCAAAGGATCTGAGAGAGAAGCAAATCAGTTGTAGATAATAGGTATATCCTACTGCAGAAATAAAAATTAGGAGATGGACTTTACCATACAAGATAGAACTAAAGAGAGTGGGTGAATAAAAGCACGAATGAAAGAGAGGAATGGACTAATGAGAGTTGTTAAGTATTCTATGGTTAAAAAAGGAAGGCCAAGAAATATTTCTCCTGACAAGTCTTAATGGACAAGATATCCGAGTTACACAAATAATGTACGTATGGCCTTGCAGAAAAGCAGGAGATGGTCAAAATAACCTAGCCATGCCCCTCTCAGTCCAGATAGGCTTTACAGAGCTACTTATCCTCTGCAGGTCAGCTGTCATTATGAATAAACCTGAAATTCCTACCGATCACAGAGGACTTTTACATACAGAAGGTAGGAGGCTGCAAAATGATCTTTTCTTAGGTACCACATGCATATTAACATTGTGGCATATAACATCTAAGCCTGGAGCTATTTCTTAATTACCCAATTTATTTTACTTAATCATATGTAACAAGATTTGTATTTGCACTTACAGATTCTCCTTGGCCTGTGGTCTAAATCTGCCCATTAGCACCACTTACCAGTTGTTAAAAAGAATATTCACTTGTTGCTGCCTTGATACAACTGTAAGGCCAGTGTTAATTGCTCTCATTGGGCTGCTATAAAGAATCCAAAGATCCAAAGAATGTTCCTTAAAACCAGAAAATGGAATGTTTTACATTAAATGTGCAAAATCTTTGTATGCCTACAGAAGGGGATAAGAAATAAAAAGTAATCAAGTTCGGAATATGTGAAAAGAAGCATTGAATTCACTGTCTAATGACTGAGCAAATATAGCTTCTGCGATCATTTGGATGACATGCAATTTAAGAAGGGAAAACAATAGGGATCGCAATGAGAGTAGGCGACAACCTTAGAGATTTTATCACCCATAACATTACTTGTTTTCCTTGTAATGGTAACATTCATGCGTTTTATAATACTACAGAAGTCTGTACCTTAAACTTTTAAATTAACCTACTTTACACGGTGGAAACGGGCTAAATAGGGACAGACACATTAACATCGTGTCAAATGAGTTCATGTGAACCATTCTGAAGTTGTATGCCTAAGCTTTTACTACCACCATATTGATTTTAGATCATTAAAAGAATTTGATAATTGCACATACCCATGCCTACACTAACAATAATTGCTGAGTAGTATAATTTAAAATGCTTATAAAATTTGAGTCAGCCTCAGTGTCAGCTATTAAGTCCACCTTGAACAATACACACTTTGTTTTTATTGCTACCAACTGTGCAAGGCATTAGGTTTTATTAGTTTCCAAATGGACACATCAATATTTATCTAAAAGATATGCACTATTGCCAAGCATCTCTTTGGAAGAGATACCAGAAACAAGGAAATTGGAGACTTTATTACTTAGAATATATTTGTCAATCATTTTGTTTTACTGATACTAAATTTTAGGTTCATTATTTTTAAAAACATCAGTGAAAGAAGAAATTGTCAGGAAGATAGATAGGACATTGTGGAATAAAGTATAAAGCCAGTCATCAGCCTCAAAGTCAGTAGTGACATACCTTATTACTGCTCTTATAGTGAACAGTATTTTACCAGGTAATAAAATGAAAAACAGCTTTATGTACAACCAAAATTATCTTTCAGGCAATTGTTTTGTATATCTATTTTTGCAGTAATGCAGAAGTTAAAGCCTGAGGCTCTGCAGATAGGCGTACTGATAATTTCTGCAACTTCTTTGTGTGGACTTAGATAAGGGATCTCTCTAAACCTCAGTTTCTCCATCTGTATAAAGATACAAAATACATCTACCTGTTTGTGTTATTTCAAAGGATAAATGATAAAATGTATTTAAAAACCCTGGGACAGAGTCTAGCAAAGAATAAGCACTCAGTTAATATGAGGTCTTCTGTTAACAGAAAATGATTCATGAAGATAACATTTTCACCCCTCGCCAGGATAAAATACATGACAGGTTTAAAGTTGGGCATAAAATTGAGAACAACAGCTTTCCTACTAAACACAAATTATGTATGGCTTAAGAGGATTTCACTTAAAATGACCTTTTTACACTCATTTGTATGTATAGAGAGAATTTTGTACTCGAAAATGTTTAGAATCTAGTAAGAAAGATATGTTCAAAAAAGCAAACACAGGGGCACCTGGGTGGGTCAGTGGGTTAAAGGCTCTGCCTTCGGCTCAGGTCATGATCCCAGGGTCCTGGGATTGAGTCCCACATCAGGCCCTCTGCTCAGCAAGGAGCCTGCTTCCTACTCTCTCTCTGCCTGCCTCTCTGCCTACTTGTGATCTCTGTCAGTCAAATAAATAAAAATAAAAATCTTAAAAAAAAAAAAAAGCAAACACAAAATTTTCAACAAAATAAAAGCCACTCCCCATGAGGCTCTCTGTGACACTATGTATTTTCATCATTATCTTCAATCAGACCAGCCGCTTCTTTCACACTGAATTCTTTCTCCTCAAAACCAGACTCCTAAGAGGTTTCTACTGCCATTAATAAGCAGCAGGCCTACCTTTTTATTTGGATATTCTTTTACCATTTTATGTAGATAGACACCCAAACAAAAACCAAGCCCTGCTTCATTCTTCTTCTTCTTTTCACTGCCAACTTTCTTGCAAAGGCAAAGTACACCTAAGTTCTACAGTTCTGCACTGGTGGCTCAATGGTTAGCTCTAAAAATTTGGTTTCTGCCATACCCAGTTTCTTGCAACTGCTCTCTTAGATCATGCCAACTGCTTGCACAGCATTACAAAATTCAGTGGTCTTTTTGCTTCTGACTCCATTTCCGTATCTGCTGTTCTTAACCCCAGTTCTTTACTTAGAGCTATCGTTTTCTCGACTGTTCCAACAGTGGGTCTCATTTCATGTTGATAGCAGGTAACACATTGATTGTTGCCCATATGCTAGACAGAACTGGGGATGGGAGCCTGAATATGGAAGGCATGGTCCTCCACTGCAGAAACGAGGAGCCACAAGAACTAATACAGACAAGCAGATGCAAAGATTTCTGGTGTAATGGGTGTGTGAAGGAAAGACATACTCAATACGCGATATTCCAAACCAGAACAGGTGTAGTTAGCATGGGAATTTGAGGCCCTGTATTAGCTTCTTAGGGATGCTGTGACAACATACCAAAGACTGAGCTAAAATAGCAATGTATTCTCTCACAGTCCTGGAGGCTAGACGTCTGAAATCAAGGTGCTGGCAGGGCCATGCTCTCTCTGAAGGATGTACAGAGGGATCTCAGGTTACTTCTTCTAGATTATCATGTTGGCGGGCATTTCTTAGAATTTGGTCTCATAGAAGCATCAATCACTGCCTCCACTGTCATATGTCTGTATTTCCCCTGCATTTCTCTACATTTCCCTCTGGCATGGCCTCGTCTCTTAATTCTATCTGCCAAATAATCTATTTTCAGAATGGGGTAACATCCCCCGGTACCAGAACTTGGGAGGACTTCAACAAATCTTTTCTGGGGAACATCAATACAACTCACAATCGACCTTCGGAAGTTAGGACAATTATAAAGAGAAATAAGGAACAGCTATGTAGATGGCAAGAAGGATGGAAACATTCATTGTAGACTAAGGGAGAAGCCCGGAGAAACCCTCTAGAAAACTAGTTTGAAACCTCAATGCAAAGGTTATCATGAGAGATAAGAACAGTATCATTAGAAGGGATAAGAAATTATTTAGGATCTAGGTAGGAAATAATTCAGGTTTTGAGAATCTGTTTTTGGTTGCTATGTGGAGACAGATATGAGAGCAGAAGATGCTTTTGTTATTTCAGATAGGCTATACTGAGAGTATTTCTTTGCTAATGCAAATGATTTGGAAGAAAGAGGCAAATGATACCAGAGGCTAGGGAAAGGGTGAGTCATTGAGGAAGTTTAGAAGGGATGGCATCAACAATGCTTCAGAGAGGAAAAGGTCTGCTCTTTTCATTGCAGAGGATAGAACAAAGACAGGATGGGTATACTAACAGGCGTGTTTTGTGTTTGGTGATAGAACATAAAAGTTTGCTGAGATGTTTTGTTTTACTTTTTTTGTTTTGCTTTGTTTTCCTTTTTATTTGTTAAAATTTTTAGCTATAATCTTTTTTTTTAAAGATTTATTTATCTATTTATTTATTTGACAGAGAGAAATCACAAGTAGACAGAGAGGCAGCCAGAGAGAGAGAGAGAGGGAAGCAAGCTCCCTGCTGAGCAGAGAGCCCAATGCGGGACTTGATCCCAGGACCCTGAGATCATGACCTGAGCCGAAGGCAGCCGCTTAATCCACTGAGCCACCCAGGCGCCCCCATAATCTTTTCTTTTCGGGGAACCACACCCAGATTTCAGATCATTATACTGAACTCCTTATTTTTTTTTCTTTATTCAGATGTTATTGTTTATAGGGCAGTGTTAGGTTCGCAGTATTAGGGTTACAGCAAAATTTAGGGGAAGGCATATAGAATTCCCATATGCCCTTTGCCCCTGTATATACATAGCCTCCCTGGTTATCAACATCCCTCACCTGAGTGGTACATTTGTTATGGCTGATGAACCTACATTGATACATGATTATCACCGAAGGTCCACAGTTTATACTAGAGTTAACTCTTGGTGTTGTACGTTCTGTAGGTTTGGAAAAATATATAATGGGTTTGGAAAAATGTATAATGACGGTACCCACCATTATAGACTCACACAGAGTATTCTCACTGTCCTAACGATCCCCCAGGCACTTTTATTGTTAATAACCAAGTGTAAGGAAATGGTCATCAATTGAAAGCAAGTGTAATAGGGGGTTGATATAAGAAAGGGACTAAAGTAACAGTTTTGGAAAATGAGAGAGAAATTAGCCTATGAAAATGTTTAATCCTTCACATCTCATTTGTTTTCCCCCCTTACTTCTTCTGTCCTTTAAATGCAATATGCTTTGTGGTATTATCAACCATCTGTGTTTGTCTTGCTTAGGAAATAACATTTATCCCCTTGGAAAGTAAAATATTTTCCCACCATCACTTTAATTAAAACAAACAAACAAACAAACACCTAACTCATCTCCATAGTTTATCAACTGCATGTTTAATATCTTCATTTGGTGTTCTGATTGTATTTTATGGTCAGGATCTTCAAGAGCGAACTTTTTCATGAAATTGCTTTTTCCTCCACACTTCACAATTCCTGTTAGTGGCACCCTCATTCTTCCACTCTTGCCAAAGTGTCTTTGATGTTTAATTCTCCCTCTCTTGACACACTCCAGCAGGGGCCACACTACCTACATTCTGTACTAATGATGATTTTCTCCTCTATTCCTGTATCCACCACTAGTAGTGCTCTCTTGCTCGTTTTCTTTCTAATGTGCAATTGTAAAATGCTTCAAAGGAATTCCTTGCCTTCTGTATTTCACTCCAGCAAATCACTCCAAATTCCACTAACAAGTAACCAACAAACATGTGGAAATATATTTAATTTCATATATATCAAACAAATGCAAATTAAAGCAATGGTAATAGGTCATTTTGCTTAAGAATTAAAAGTAGCAAGCAATTTTTAACAATGCCAGTGCTGACAGTGTACCTGTAATATGTAAACAGGTATATATAAAATCCATGTGTTTACGTTTGTATTTGTGTTTACTTATATAGGCCTAGGGGAGAATAAAAAATAGAATGAGTTGTACCAGGTTGATTGAAAAAATGACAACAACATTTTTTTTTTTTTTACCATTTTCTGAGTCCATACCCTTTGAAATACAACTTTGCATCTTCCTGGGTCAAGAGTTGGAGTTATTTTCTCCAACTATGAAATCTGGGCTGGTCTTACAACTTGCTTCGTGCCAATATGCCAGTCCTGACCTCAGGAGGCATTGCACACTTCTGTCTTCTGTCTTTCAGTGCCATCATTTGCATGTTAACAATCAGTTGAGACCACGTGTGAGGGACCTGTGGCACCCCAGCAGTCAGCGAGCCAACACCCGGAAGCACAGTTGGAGAGCTTACTCCAAGCTGGACACAGAAGCATGTAAAACCTTGCTCTAGAGCCAGAAGAAGAGCTCAGCTGAACCCATTTTAAATTAACAATCCATTCACCAGTGAGCCAAATAAATGGTTGTTATTTTAAGCCACAAAATGTTGAGAGTAGTTTTTTTTTCTCCACAACAAGAGTGAACAGATACAGAGATATACCCAAATGATCACACTGAATATATCTGAGCAGTAGATTACAGGTCTGTGGTTTTTAATATCACTTTTTGTTTTATCATATTTTCTAAATTATTCCAGAAATAATAGCAATTTTGTAATAAGAAAGCAGTAAAAGTCATTTGCTATTCAGATCAACTTAATCAATTTTCCCAAAATACAAACATGAAATCTGGAGTCAGGCCAATCTGATCTTTACTTTCTTAAATTACGAGCTGTGTGAACTTGAGCAAAATTAACTACAAAAATTAACTATTATCTATGAACCTCTGTGTTACTATCTTGCCACTGTAATGGTTCTTAAGTATGGTAGAACTGACCCGATAAATGTCATGGCTAACAGAAGGTTGAGCAATGCGCGAGATGAAGGGCATCCACAAATTTTTTGCTATCACTCCCACTGAGAGGTGGAGTCCAGTTCCTCTTACTTGACTTTGGGCTGGCCCAGTGGACTTGATCAATAGAACAGGACAAAAGTGATACTGTAGGATTTTCAGGCTGGGTCACAAGAGCCCTTACAACTTCTACTACACCACTTGCAACCATGGAGGAGCTCTAAGCCACCATATAAGAAGTCTGAATGGCCTGCGATCGCTATCCTGAAGATACCACTTGGTGGGCACTCTACCGGACAGTCCCTGCTGAACCTAGGCTTTAGGTATCACTGCAAAGCACAACATACATAAATGACACCTCTAAGTCTCTCTTAACAGTCCATTTGCCAGCTGAATACCACCATGCAAACAACAGACATCATTTGGAACAGAAAACTTAAGGGGTGCTTGGATGCCTCCATTGGTTAAGCACCCTACTCTTGATTTCAGCTCAGGTCATGATCTCAGGGCTGTGAGATTGAGCTGTGTGTCAGGCTCAGCACTGGGTGCGAAACCTGCTTAAGATTCTCTCCCTCTCTCTCCATTCCCTCTCAACAACAACAACAACAAAACAAAAACAAACAAGCAAAAAAAAAACCCCAAACCCAGAAAACTCACCCAATCGAACCCAGCGTGGAGCACATGGCAGGGCTTGAACTCATAATGCTGAGATCAAAATCTGAGCTAAGACTGAGAGGGCAATAACCCCACTAAGCTATCCAGGCATCCCTAAAACCACCTTTTATTTAAACCACTACAAAACAAATAATCTTAGGATATGTGCCTTATCTCCAAAAAGAACAGTGTGTAATCCAAGTAAGAATATTAATTTTGAATTTCAGTTGTACGGTCCCTAAATTTAGGTGTGCTATATAGTTTTTCAAAGGGCAGTGGTTGGTCATAGAGTGGCAAGCAAGCTGACGAAGGAGAAACCTTATGACACACGATCCTAGTCTGTAAGAAACCATCAGCTTGCAGAGCATTTAGAAGGCTTACTGGAGGACACAGGGGTTAATCGATATTTTAGCAGGGCCTAGAAGTTATAATCACTAAATAGGATAACAAAACCTAATCCCGAATTGGGCCTATTCCCATGTTGTCTCAGCCCGTCACATTCCAGATCATGAAAACTGTAGTTGAACATAATCTCTGAAGTGAGCCAACAGTTTTCTCTTTCCTGTTTGAGAAAGAAATATAGAGGAAAACACACCTCAGGCTTCTGGATCCTGAATTAAAGCATGTATGTGTTCAGGAAGGTTATCCCAAAGCAAAAAAGATAGACTTTTATTGGCTAAATAAACCATTACACAAACTGCCTCACAAAAAAGCCAATATAAACTGGTTATGAGCTGCAGAGGGTTCACAAGAAATGCTATGGCCCCTTTTTCATGCAAATACATTAATTTAGGAGTCAGGCTGGTCTGACTCAATTATCTAACCATCTAATGCTCTTGACCCTTCTTCATTTCCAGCTATATATGCCATATCTGTCCCGGTTCTCATACACCAAACTCAAAAACTCACTCTTAATCTTTCCTACTTATTAATGCTTTTGCCCAGAAATAAAAAGAGACATACAAATACATAAAACTGAATCAAACATTTTCATGACACAAATACACAGGGGGACAAACGGTCTGGGAACAAAGCTACATAATAAAAATGTGGCATGCAGAGATTTTTTATGGAGTTAAACATATTCCCCCTACAGATGATATCATCTCTTTCTACATCCTTTTCTTTTAGGACATCAAAGGTCAAACATAGTATGATTGGTACAGGATATTTTTAATCTCTGTGTCAAAATAGCACTGAGGTTAAAAGCTAGCTTGAGAATGAGGAAATGACTATTAAAAAGGGAAAGAAAGTTTTTAACCTTTTTAAAATAGTGCAATGGAGCCTAAGTGATGATTTGAAAGAAGAGTAGTCGAAATATTTTATTTGAAGCCTGGGAATTATCTCAAATATAATTAAGGTACTAAGGAACACATCTTCAGCAATGTGCATGGCTTACCACATCTCAGGGATGCTTGGATTGCATTTTAAAAGCCTGGAAGTTGGTAGAGAGTTTTAGATCTCTAATTCCTCATTACAGCAAATGTCATATTTTAGAAATCATGGCAGAATCTGAGTCAACTCATTTGAATTTCTTTTCATTGTTATTAGAAGTAAATGTATCCTTTAAAAATATATATTTATCTGATAGAGAAAGCTCGCTCACATGCGTGTGGGCAGGGAGGGAGGGGCAGAGGAGAGGGAGAGAGAGTCTTAAGCAGACTCCCTCCTGAGTGCGCCTGACTGGGCCTCCATCTCACCACCCTGAGATCGTAACCAGAGCTGAAACCAAGAGTTGGATGCTTAACCAACTGTGCAACCCAGGTGCCCCCAAAGTATATATATTCGTAGGAATATTACCGTGCAATTTTAACTTAAAGCAAATGCAAAAACAAAACAAAGCACTAACCTAACATTAAAAAAAAAAAAAAATCTGAAATCCACTATTTTCTTTCATACAAAACTTAACCTAAAATCCCTTTTTCTCTTATATAGTCTTGTTAGTCTAACTGTTGTATTTCTAATAGAAAGAAAAAAAGCCCACATACTGCTACTGCTATTGCAACTGCTATTTACCACTGAAAAGTAAATAAAATGTGTCATTTTCCTTACCAATCTCCTGTTGTATGCACGGAAAACTTTGCTTGATATACTTTACATGTATCATCTCAAAAGTCCTTACAATAAATGTACTTTAGGGTTTTAGAGGGAGGGAAAGTAATTAGTATTGCTCCAAATATTTGCATGACTTGCCCTGACCACGGGTATTTCAGTTCCTAAGTCGGTATCCAAACCCATTCTCCACTCACCTATTATTTACTGAATGGCCAGAATAAATAAAATTATGTCATAGGTCCTATAGAAATCCAACATTGCTCCTGCACTAATCATCTTATATTTCATGAGTGATTCCACGCAACAAACAAGTATGTGGTAAATAAAAATAATAAGGGCTATGAAGCAGTCAAAATATTAGACACTGCAATGAAGAAGGTGACCTTTTGCAGGTAATATTGTTGGAGCCATCCAGGGAGGCTGACATTTCCGCTGCCCCTGGAGGGAAGTGGAGTTGCTGGTGACACAGAATGTCAGGAAGGGGCATTCTAGGCAGGAGTGTCAGGAGCACAGGTTGAAAAAGGTTGCCTTGTGCCAGGAGCTGCAAGAAATTTAGTGAGGTCGATGTAGGATGGCGCGGGGGTGGTTGAGAGGAGATTTACCTGCTGCTACCGATCACGGAGTACGGGGCCTTGTAGCATGGTAAGATGTCTTTTTTATTTTTTTTCCCTAGGGAAAATCACTGAAAGTTCTGAAGCCATCGCGTGGTGTGCTCTCATTTATGTTTTAAGAATATTTCATTTGCTCTACATAGTGAGTGGATTGGTGAAGGGTGAAAGCAAATTCAGGAAAACCTTTTAGGAAACTACTGTGAAGAGCCAGGGGCAAAAATGATGGTGGTGTAAATAATATAGTTCCAGTGGATACAGAGAAGGCACTGAATCAAACGACGACTGGAGAAGAGTACCAAGTGGGCTTGCTAGTAGATTTGACATGAGGAGTAGGGATGGTGAGAAAAAGAAAATCCAGAGATACTGTCAGAGCTTCGACTTGAGAAAATGGATGGATGGTGGTACCACCGAATTAGAGAAAGAAGATTAAGAAGGCTTTGAATTGGGGTGAGTAAAACAATTCTCTTTTGAATACCTGAAGTGAGACTCTTTGGTCGGTGAGATCAAAGTAAGCAATAGGATGTGTGTGTCCTGAGGAAAGGTCTGCTTCTACATAATAGCATAAAGCTAGACTCGGCATAAACAGCTTCAGTTTAACAAGTTTTCATTGAAAGTTCTTTTTTAGGCAAGGTACTCTGCAAGGCATTTGTTCTAAAAAATATAGCACTGTGTGTATGTTAATGGAGGGGGGTTAGATATTATTACTGATGGTAAGTGGAGCGAAAAGTATTCTGTCAGATGGTTATCCTGAACACATTGGGGGCATTAGCAATAATGGAAGAATTCACTAAGGAAGTACATTTGATCTGAATCTGGAAGGACGGATGTTTAATTTGGGGGAAGGTGTAGATGGAAAAGGGCTATGGACATTCCCTCCTGCAGGAGAAGCAGAAGCAATGGCATGGAAATAAATAACTTCTGGGTAGGTCTATAGATCAGTAGCTACGTCAAGCACTGCTTTTAGAGTTGTGGACAAAGGTGGACCTCTTTCCTGTCTTCAAGGAGCTTGAAATTTAGTGACATTGACTGGTAGTCACCAATTTATGGGAAGGGTAATCTCTGTTACAAAAAACATTCGAGGTACTGTGTGAGTGTCATATAGGAAAAATCAAGCCAATCTGAAGTTTGGGTATTATTACATGTCTGAGGAAGTAAGGTATCAGATGAAAACAATAGAATGACTACATATTAGCTACAAAAAAAAAAAAAAAAAAAAAGAAGAAGATAGCATCATAATTTAACCGTGGTTAGAACTAGAAGACTGAATGGGAAAGAGGGGAGTAAATATGGGGACTTATGTCCCCAGACGACAGGAATGGTTGAACTAGAAGACGATGGACTAGAACAGAGGCAGCGATGACTGAAGGAAGTACCAGAAATTGAAAGACACTGAGGAATTAGAACAGGTAAGACTTAATGATTGACTGACAGTGGGAGGTGAGGAAGGTGTAAAGTCAAGGTTACTTCAGCTTTCTGACTTTTCTGAACTTTTCTGACATTTGATGATGCCACTTACTGAAATACGGAGCCCTGGGTTTGCAGTAGGGGATGAGAAAAAGGATTCCTTCAGTTTGGGGCATTTTACATTGCAATGTTTTTGAGGTCAGCAGGTAAACTGTAATAATCTATTAACTAGAATGGAGACCCCATGACGCTAGTGGTTACTTCTATGTTGTTTAACCTTACATCCCTGATGTCTATGATACTCTGTGATATCTAACAGACTGTCAAAACTTGTTTTATTAATTCCGAATGAGCCATGGTAAACCATTATAAGAAGCATTTGGTTTTAAATATTCGTCATTTCAATAATAATAATAATAATTTTACAATCTAAAATATCCTCTATGTTTGAATAAAGGTTTTCAGTGTGAACACAAAGCTCCAAAGGGCAGGTGTCCTTTTTGAAAAAAAGAATAAAAGACCAAACTACTGGGTGCCTGGGTGGGTTAAGCCTCTGCCTTCAGCACAGGTCATGATTTCAGGGTCCTGGGATGGAGGCCCACATCGGGCTCTCTGCTCAGCAGGGGGCCTGCTTCCTCCTCTCTGCCTGTGTCTCTGCCTACTTGTGATCTCTGTCAAATAAATAAATAAAATCTTAAAAAAAAAAAAAAAGACCAAACTACTAAAATGCCTGAGTCACATTATTGTCTATGACATTTATTCCAGGTTCCATGGATTATTATGTGTAGTAAAATCAGTGTTTTCCATGAGATTCATGGTGAATAATAGCATGTAATAGGCTCTACAGAATCTGATAGTATAAACACCTGCTAAACATTGTTTTTCCTGCACTAACTTAAACTCCAGATTTCCTCACTACCTTCTTTTTTTCCCCCAGAATATCTTTATGAAATTATTTCTGTAGAACACCAATTTGTTATTCACTAGCCTATAGTATTGCTATATGTGATTCTCAACTATATCTGCTGCAAGGTAAAAAAAAAAAATTAATAAAAATAAAAAATAAATATATATATATATGGTTTTGAAAAGCAACAAGTAACTTCTATATCTGACATCTATCAATATCATCAACAAATTCTAATTTCCATGATGTGTGTGACTATTGGAGATGGTGATTTTTAAAATAGAAACAAAAACTCTGTAAATATTCTTTAGAATTATTTCTTCCTTTTAATGCTTTAAAAAAATCATACTTTCAATCTTCTTCTTGGGATGATGAAATAAAGGTAATTTCCCTAAATATCACACTCCCGATATTGCTTGTTATTGGGCAGATCTTTCACAACAGGAGATTTTCAAAACTCAAAGTCATACCTTTAGATATAGCACAACAAAGTTGAAATGTGCCAAATTACCCAGAAACAATTTGGATAGCTGGCAAACAGGGCTGCCTGCTGGTTTGTGAACAGTGTAGGTAATTTGCCACTCAACTCTCCTCTATTTGCCTCAATAAATTGTAGGGTAGTTAGAACCCCACTATCTGTTATCCATCTGTCTATATTTCTCTGCTCTGTCAGTGTCTGACAGTAGAAAGGCTTCATCTTGTCTCTCTCTCTCTTGCAGCTGCCAGGGAAGATATAAAAGAAATCGGATGACTTTGGAGAGAGGCGAATTTACAATTAGTATGTAGAATAGAACATCTCCTTAGTCAGCGAGGAGAGAAAGGTGACAAACCCAAAATAAAAATAGAAGGAAACATTAAGAAGAAATGTGAAATAAATTACTCTACCCTCTCACCAGATGACCCAGCAGGGTGATCACACCTTGTATTTTCTAATCAACATATTCATAAACAAGGTATACACTAAATGTCATCGGCAGCTAGTTAGCCCGAACCATCAGCACTGCTCATCATACTACTTCAGTACTTGTATTTAATTGGGACTGAATTCTTTCAAGTGTGTAGAAATTTGAACAGATAGAATGAAGTCCAGTTCTTGAAAACACAGGTTCTTGTCAGGTACCAAAAATGTAACTTGTATTTGTTTCTTTTCTCCAGGAAAGTAAACTACACAGTAAATTGAAAATCTATCTTTCTCAATTTAACATACTTCTCATCATATCCTTCCAAAGAAAAAGAAGTGCCCAGTATGTAATAAAGGATCACTCCATTATGTTTTTAATCAAATACATAAAGCATTTGAGAAGTACATCTGATATTAGAGAATGCACATGGGGAAGAATACAAAAATTTGTAGCTAAAATTGCTTCCATTGAAAACATATTTCATTTTCCGAAAAGATTTGGAGATGCTGGCAAAAACCAAAATAATGAGCAATTACAATTTGAAGCCCTGAGAATAAGTTTTTCTTTTGTTGTTGTTGTTGTTGTTGTTTTAAGATTTTATTCATTTATTCGACAGAGAGAGAGAAACAGCCAGAGAGGTAACATAAGCCGGAGTGGGGGCAGAGGGCGGAGGCAGGCTCCCCGCAGAACAGGGAGCCCGATGCGGGGCTCCATCCCAGTACCCTGGGATCAGGATCTGAGCCAAAGGCAGGCGCCTAATGACTGGGCCACCCAGGTACCCCAAGAATAAAGTTTTTATATCAGAGGAATGGGGTTCAAATTTCAGCTTTCCCTCTTTCTAGTTATATAGGTTCATCTACACAACTCACTTAACTTCTCTACTTTTGATTGCTCTTTTCTAAAATGGGAATAATAAATACATGTTATTGGGCCATTATAAACATTAAAAGAATAAAAATGGTGAATTAAATTTTTGTTAAATTTTGAATATTACTGAATGATATTTAACTATTCTTATTTGGAAAGAAACAACAAGGTAAAATTGTATGTACATGTTAAGAGCAGAAAAGCAAAAAGCATAGTTCTTTTTATATGACTCCCAGATAATATAGAGTCCTAGGAAACTTAATACTTCCTTTCTACTGGATCCATTTTTCAGATTTCAAATATAGCTCTTTCTGATCCATTTTTTACAAATCTCAGTATTTTTCATTCAACATTTCAAATCAATATAAAAATGCACCATCTGTACTCCAGCACATCATACCTCGCCTAGTATAAAAATTTATCACTTGTTACTGTGATTTTAGTCACTATCCACAAAATATTCTAGCAACAACTTGCAGGTAATAAAATAGTTATTTATCCTTGTATCTCTGTACCTGACCAAGTTCCTGGAACACAGCAGCTATCTGAAAATATGTTGGCTGTATAATAATGCAAATTGTCCAATGTTCAGAGATTTTACACACTATTGACTCAAGATATGAAACAATTCATCATCAGTCCTATTAGGCACTATGGTGAGGGTTGGTGATGGTGACAAAGATGGAACTTGGATAGAGGAGAAAAGTGAAAAGTTAACAATGCTATTGATTTCCAGAAGTTACCAATCAGGGGATATATTAGGAAGGAAGAGAATAATTAAAAGAATATATAACACAAAAACCATTTTGGAAAAACAACATGTATCATAGAGGATTCATGGTGTTTATTACTTCCAGAAAGCATTTTTTGACAATCAATGCAATTAAATGCAATAAAATCAATGCAATTCAAAGGCAACTACCATGAACCATAGACAAAAAAAGAAGAAAAAAAAACCTAAAAATTGTGGCTGAGTGAGATTTTTACATTTGAGCATATGTAATATCTATGAATTTTTTCTAATACAGAGGTGAGAAGGAAAAATAAATGGGATAAGAGAATTTTTCATTTCTAGGTAGCAAACTAATTCATGAGGGAAAACATCTTGCCTCTAATTTCCAGATGAATGAGT
This sequence comes from Mustela nigripes, assembly GCF_022355385.1. Classification (NCBI taxonomy): domain Eukaryota; kingdom Metazoa; phylum Chordata; class Mammalia; order Carnivora; family Mustelidae; genus Mustela; species Mustela nigripes. The sequence continues at coordinate 190,142,406 of NC_081558.1, forward strand.
TATGGTGTCATTTTATTTTATTTTATTACCTTTTAATTCCATTATAGTTAACATACAGTGTTATGTTGTATGTAGTTTATAGTGATTCAAATTCTATACATTACTCAGGGCTTATCAAGATAAATGTACTCTAAATCCCCATCACCTATTTCACTCATTCCTCCACCTACCTCCCCTCTGGGAACCATCAGTTTGTTCTCTATACAGAAGAATTTATTTTTGGTTTGTTTCTTTTTGTCTTTGTTCTATTTTTTTTCTTAAATTCCACATAATGAGTGAAATCATATGGCATTTGTTTTACTCTGACTTATTTTTCTTAGCATTATACTCTCTAGATCCATCTATGTTGTTGCAAATGGTAAGATTTCATTCCTTTTTATGACTGAGTAATACATTGTATAAATATACTACATCTTCTTTATCCATTCCTCTATTGATGGATACTTGGGCTGCTTCCATAATTTGGCAATTATAAATAATGCATCAATAAATAAAGAGATGTATATATCCCTTTGAGTTTATGTGCTCATATTCTTTAGGTAAATATCCAATAGTGGACTTACTGAATCATATGGTAGTACTATTTTTAATTTTTTAAAGAAATTCATATTGTTTTCCACAGTGGCTCCACTAATCTGCATTCCCACCAACAGTGCAGAGGGTTCCTTTTTCTCCCTATCCTTGCCAACATTTGTTGTTTTCTGTATTTTTTTTTTCATTTTAGCCATTCTGACAGGTGTATCTCATTGTGGATTTGACTTGCAAATCCCTAATGATGACTGATGTGAGCAACTTTACATGTTTCTGGAGGTCTTCTTTGAAGAAATATCTGTTCATGCTTTTTGCCCATTTCATTTAAATTACTGTCCTTTTTGGTGATGAGTTGAAAGTTCTTTATGTATTTTGGATACTGACATTTTATCAGATATATAATTTGCAAAGATCTTCATTCATTCAACAGATTGTCTTTAATTTTGTTGATTGTTTTCTTTGCTATGCAGAAATTTTTTATTTTTATGTAGTCCCAATAGTTTCTTTTTGCTTTTATTTTGCTTGCCTTAGGAGGCATAGCTAGAAAAATGCTCCTATAGCCAATATCAGAGAAATGACTATCAGTACTCTTTCCTAAGAATTTTATGGCTTCTGGTGTCAAGTTTAGGTCCTTAATGAATTTTGAGTTTACTTATTTATTTTTTGTATGGTATAAGGCAGTGGCTCAGTTTCACTTTTTTGCATGTAGCTTTTCCCATCACAATTTGTTGAAGAAACTGTCTTTTCCCATTGCATATTCTTGCCTACTTTAAGATTAATTGACCATGTTACCATGGGCTTAGTTCTGGGCTCCCTATTCTTTTCTATCAATATATTTGTCTAGTCTTTGTCCCAGTACTGTACTCTTTTCATTACTACAGCTTTGTAGTAATCTTAAAATCTGGGATTGTGATACCTCCAGCTTTACTCTTTTTCAAGACACTTTGGCTATTCAAGTTCTTCTAGGATTGTTTTTTTCTAGTTCTGTGAAAAATGGTTTTGGTGTTTGACTGAGATTGCATTAAATACATAGATTGCTTAGGGTAGTATTGCCATTTTAACAACATTTGTTGTTCTAATCCATGAGCATGGTATATCTTTCCACTTGTTTGTGTCATCTTCAGTTTCTTTCATCGGTGTTTTATAGTTTTCAAAGTACAGGTCTTTCACCTCCTCGTTTAAGTTTATTCTTAGCTATTTTATTATCATTGGTGCAATTATAAATGGAATTGTTTTATTAATCTCTCTTTCTGCTGTTTCATTATTAGTGTATAGAAAGGAAATGGATTTCTGTACACTGATTTTATATTCTGCAACTTTACTGAATTCACTCATCAGTTCTAGTAGTTCATTGCTGGAGTCTTTTGTGTTTTCCATGTATAGTATCATAATATTTACAAATAGTGAAAGTTTTAACTCTTCCTTCCTAATTTAGACTCATCTTATTCCCTTTGTTTGATTGTTATGGCTAGAAGTTCCAGTACTATGTTGAATAAAGGCAATGAGAGTGAACATTCTTGTCTTGTTCTTGACCTTAGGGGACCTTAGTAGTTACTCACCACTGAGTATGATGTTAGCTGTGGGTTTTTTCATATATGGTCTTTATTAGTATAGGTATGTTCCTTCTAAACCTACTTTATTGAGGATTTTTATCATGAATGGATATTATACATTGTCAAATGCTTTTTCTTCATCTATTGAAGTGCTCATATAGTTTTTATCCTTTCTGTTCTTAATATGATGTAATCCATTGATTTGTGAATATTGAACCACCCTACATCCTAAGAATAAGTCCCACTTGTTTGTGGTGAATGATTTTTTTAATGTATTTTGGATTCTCTGTGCTAATGTTTTGTTGTGGATTTTTGCATCTATGTTCATCAGAAATATTGGCCTATAGTCCCTTTTCTGTTCTGCCTTTATCTGGTTCTGATATCAGGTTAATGATGACTTCATAGAATGAATTCAGAAGCTTTCCTTCTTCTATTTTTTGGAATAGTTTTAGAAGAATAGGAATAATTCTTTTTTTAGAGTTTGGTAAATTTCACCTGAAGCTGTCTGGTCCTGAACTTTGCTTTTTTGGCAGTTTTTTAAATTACTGATTTAATTTCATTGCTGGTAATTGGTCTTTTCAAATCTTCTATTTCTTCCTGAATCAGTTTTGGGAGGTTATACATTTCCAGAAATGTATCCATTTATTGTCAGTTGTCTCATTTGTCAGTATATAGTTGTCTCATTTGTCATAAAAGTCTCTTATAATCCTTTGTATTTCTATGCCGTCAGTTCTTATTTCGCCACTTCCACTTCTGATTTTGTTTGGCTTCTCTCTCTCTCTTTCTTTCTCTCTCTCCCTCTCACTCATATTTTTTTCCTCTCTTTGGTCAATCTGGCTAAAAGTTTATCAGTTTTGTTGATCTTTTCAAAGAAACAGCTACTGGTTTCATTAATCTTTTCTACTTTTTTTTTTTTTTTAGTTTCTATTTTATTTACTTCTGCTCTAATCTTTATTATTTCCTTTCTTCTACTAGTTTTGGGTTTTTTTCTTTTCTATCTCATTTAGGTGGAATGTTAGATTGTTTATTTGAGATTTTTCTTCCACTTGAGGTAGGCCAGTATTGCTATCAACTTCTCTCTTAGAATAGCTTTTGCTACATACCAAAGATTTTGGACTGTTGTATTTTCATTTTCATTCATCTCCATGTATTTTTCGGTTTCTTCTTCGAGTTTTTGTTGACACATTTATTTTTCAGGAGTGTGTTATTTAACCTTCACATATTACTATTAGTGCTCTTTCTAGAATTTTCCTTGTGGTTGGTTTCTAGTTTCTTAACATTGTGGTCAGAAAAAATGTATGGTATGATTTCAATCTTTTTAATTTGTTGAGACTTATTTTGGGGCCTAATATATAATCTATTCTTGAGAATGTTTCATATGCACTTGAAAAGAATGTGTATTCTGCTGTTTTAGAATGGAATTCTCCAAATATATATTAGAGCCATCTGATTCAATGTGTCATTCTAGGCTACTATTTCATTTCTATTTTCTGAGAAATTTGAGTGATCAATCCATTGATAAAAGTGGGTTGTTAAAGTCCCCAACTATTATTGTATTATTATCAATTAGTTCCTTTATCCTTATTAGCTGCTTTATTTACTTAGGTGCTTCCAATTTCGGGTGCATAAATATTTACAATTGTTATATCTTCTTGTTGGATTGTTCCCTTTATGACTATATATTGTACTTCTTTGTCTCTTGTTGCCGTCTGCTTTAAAAAGTCTATTTTGTCTGATTAAGTGTTGCTATCCCAGCTTTCTGTCAAGTTCCATTTGCATGATAAATGCTTTTCTATCCTTTCACTTGCAATCAGTGTGTGTCTTTAGGTCTGAAATGTGTCTCTCATAGGCAGCATATAGATGATTTGTTTTTTTATCCATTCCATCACCCTTTGTCTTTTAATAGGAGGATGTTATCTATTTATATTCAAAGTAATTATTATTATTATTATTCTTTAAAGATTTTATTTATTTATTTGACAGAGAAATCACAAGTAGATGGAGAGGCAGGCAGAGAGAGAGAGAGGGAAGCAGGCTCCCTGCTGAGCAGAGAGCCCGATGCAGGCCTCGATCCCAGGACCCTGAGATCATGACCTGAGCTGAAGGCAGCGGCTTAACCCACTGAGCCACCCAGGCGCCCCAAAGTAATTATTTATAGGTGTGTATTTATTGACATTTTGTTAATTTTTTAATGCTTGTTTTTGTAATTCTTCTCTGTTCCTTTCCTCCTTTATTTTCTTTTCTCATGATAACTTGGCTTTCTTTAGTGATACACTTGGATTCCTTGGTGTATCTATTACTGGTTTTTGATTTGTGGTTTCCATTTGGTTGATGGTTGCTGAAATTTGAACCCATTGTTTACTCCTCTTCTCCATATATTTTATGTATATGCTATAATTTACATTCTTTTTTTTTTAATTTTTTTAAATTTTTTTTAAGATTTTATTTAACAGATAGAGATCACAAGTAAGCAGAGAGGCAGGCAGAGAGAGAGGAGGAAGCAGGCTCCCTGCCAAGCAGAGAGCCCAATGTGGGGCTCGATCCCAGGACCCTGGGATCATGACCCAAGCTGAAGGCAGAGGCCTCAACCCACTGAGCCACCCAGGTGTCCCTATAATTTACATTCTTTATTTTCTGAGTCTCTTGACTGATTTTTACAGATACATATTTTTTTTCTTTTTTCTTTTTTTTTTTTTTTGTACTTTCTACTTTCCCTACTCTTGCTTCTGGTCTTTTCTTCCCACTCAAAGAGTCTCCTTCAACAATTCTTGTAGGATTGGTTTAGTGGTTATGAATTACTTTAACTTTTGTTTATCTGGGAAACACTTTGCAATTACTTATAGGACTCCTTGGGTTGATTTTGGCGGTAGAAATCTCTGTGCCTCCTATATATAGATTTCTGTTTCCTTCCCCTGATTTGGGAAGTTTTCAGATAGTATTTCTTCAAATAAATTTTCTGCCCCCTTTTTTCTCTTCTCTTTCACAGAACCTTATAATACAAATGTTATTCTTTTTTTTTTTTTTAAAGATTTTATTTATTTATTTGACAGAGAGAGATCACAAGTAGGCAGAGAGGCAGGCAGAGAGAGGGGGAAGCAGGCTCACCGCCGAGCAGAGAGCCAGATGCGGGGCTCGATCCCAGGACCCTGAGATCATGACCCGAGCCGAAGGCAGAGGCTTAACCCACTGAGCCACCCAGGTGCAGTGGTATTGCTGAGTTCTCTATTTTTATTTTTTATTATTTTGTTTTATTTTTTCTTTCTTCTCTCTCCTGCTCAACTTGATTGCTTTCCATCACTCTGTCTTCCAAGTCACTGATCCATTTTTCCGCTTCCTCTAGTCAGCTATGTATTCCATCTAGTGTATTTTTATTTTCAGTTATTGAGTTCTTCCATAATAAGTTCTTTTTTATGTTTTCTATCTCTTTGTGAAGGGATTCACTGAGGTCCTCTACTCTTTCTCAAGCCCAGGAGTATCTTTATGAATACTACTTTAATTTCTCTATCAGGCACATTACTTATCTCTGATTCATTTGGGTCTCTTGTTGTGATTTTGTTCTCTTCTATCATTTGAAACATATCCTCTGCCTCCTCACTTTGTCTCTCTGTGTCTTCTTCTTCTTCTTCTTCTTCTTCTTCTTCTTTTTAAAGACTTTATTTATTTGAGAAAGAGAGTATGTTGGTGGGGGGGGCAGAGGGAGAGGGAGAAGCAGACTGCAGGCTCCCTGCTGAGCAAGTAGCCAGTTGCAGGGCTCAATCACAGAACCCCAGGATCATGACCTGAGCCAAAGGCAGATGCTTATTAACTGACAGCCACCCAAGCTCCCCTTTCTGTGTCTGTTTCAATGGGTTACAAAAGTCAGCTACATCTCCTCTCTTCAAAGTAGTGGTCCTAAGACCCCTAGAGTACAATGGCTCCTGATCCCCAGAACCTGGTGCTTCAGGGGTATTTCTTGGGTGTGTTGTATGTGCTCTGCTCTTGTGGCTGAGCCAGTCTATCCTTTAGGCCAGTTGTCTGCACAGGCTCTCTTTCCTGTTGTGGGCAGGATTTGGTTCTTGTTGTTAGTGGGCCAGTCTGAGGTTGTCTTGGGCTTGAGTTGAGTGAGATGAGTCATTTACAAGAGATGCATCAGCACAAAACTTCAGGGGTCTTTCCTTATGCTATCCCCTGAGAAGTTTTCATTGATTAACAGTGCCAACAGTCATATCGGATGTCTGCCTCCAGCCCACTTCTGGGGTTTGCTAGTATTTTTATAATGTAGGGTAATAAAACACCCAGGTTCAGAATTTTCAAATAAATACTGACTTGTTTCACATAAACTTGTTCCTTTTATTGATTATAGATATAAACCAAAATATTAAGACCTAGTCAATTAAGAGCAATTCTAGGAATCTGAGAGACAATTGTTTGTGAATATAACCTTCTGGTAGCATTACAGACATATAGTATAGAAAATCTTTTCAACCAGCTTTCTCAAGCTGAAGTCACTACAATATACTGCTGTTTGTTTCATTAAAAAAAAAAAAAAAAAAAAAAGGATTTCATGGTCAAATGAATTTTTAGAGAAAATGCATTAGAAATTTACTTCCACATGCTAATTATCTCAATCAAGCTTTAGAATAGAACCATAAATAGCTCAAATATAGTTTGACTCAAAATAGTTCAGGAATAAGACACTAGAAGTTATTACACTTCATCGAATTTTACATATTATTATTAGTCCATTGAAACCTCAAACCTCATACATCTTATGAAGTAAAAATGAAGACACTTAAATTCAAAGTATTTCCTACTTTGTACATAATCTCAAAGCTAATTGCATATAAAATGAAATGTACATATTCTCTACTATAATGTTCCTTACCTTTTCACTATGTGTTCCTAATTTTTGTTTTTGATGAATTTTACATAGTTGGCATTGCATGATTTCTTTAACTAAGGTCCAGCCATCCTACCTTTGCTAGAAGTTTTTGTTTGATTCATATTTGCAAGATTCACTGGCTTTTCTTTTTTCAACTCCATTTTGCTCCTATATCTACCTCATGAATTTTAAAAATTTGAGATATTATATCTTTCAATAACAATATTTCCATTTTCAATAGTTTTTTTTGTTGTTGTTGTTGTTCAGTTTGCCCAAAATTTCCATTTTGTTAGTTGTTTCAACAGTGGTCACCTTTGCTTCATGCAGCATGGTCACAAGAGCTGCTTTCAAGTCATGGTTTGATAATTTCAGCATCCAGGTCATTTCAGGTTTACATCAGTTTGTCTTTAGATAGACAATTGGCTACTTTTTCTTTTCTTGTTTTTTTTTTTTTCCTTGTTTTCAGTAATTATTGAGTAATTTGGGATTGTATTGTGGATATTTTAAATATGTTTTGAGTCTTTGTGTTCTGTAAAATTATGAGGAAATTATTAATTTGTTTCTTTGTTGTAGAAGAAAATCACCTGGTTAAGTCCAGAGTATAAGGTCTGTGGTGCCTTCTATGAAAAGTGACTTAAATATCCATTTAGTCATCAGTGCTCTTGCTGTGCTGTTTATGTGTGCCTATCACATGAGTCACTCAGGAGTTAGCCTAGAACTTGAATGGGATTTTATATGTTCCTTCTCTTCTTGAAGATTTTGCTATGCTACTTAGGATGTGTTCTGCCCAAGCACAGCTTGAGGGGTGGGCAAACTTGGAACTTTTGTTAGTTTATACACAAAATTAAGAATCCCTTTCTCTAGTATCTGTTCTTATGTATTTATTCCTTATTCACTGATTCCAGAGTCCCCTTTCTGTTACTTAACCTGGTCAAACTATAGAGTTCCTTCAGAGATTTAGCCTTTCAGACTCTTGCACAGAGCTGGACAACTAGAAGCAGAACAGTGAGATAAGACAATATAGATCCTCCTCCCTCATCCTGCTAGCCTAAGAGAAGACCTTTTTGGGATTTCTTTGACCTAAAGGGTTAATTATTGTATGAGTCAGGGTTCTCCAGAGAAGTAGAATCAACAGTAAAAGATTTACATATATAGGTAGGCAGACAGATTGATTGATTTACCAGAAGGAATTGGCTCATTATCTACCCTACCCTACCCATTATCTAGTCCCATAATCTACCATTTGAAAGTTGCAGGCCCAGTGTGTAGTTCAGTCTTAGTTTAAAGGTCTGAAAACAAGGAAAGCCAATGGTGTAAATCACAGTCCAAGTGTAAGAGAAGACTGATGCTGCAGCTCATTCAGTTAAGCCAGTAAGGTCAATGTCTCTGTTATTGCTGTTTCTGGGGGCTAGAGACTAATCTGCCAATTTCCATCAGTTGTACTTGAAAGAAGACTTGAGAAAACTGTCTTCCCAACTGCCTCATCCTAGCCAGATTGTTTAGTTGCCATCAGTTTTGTTCTCTCATCTATAAAGTGGAAAGAAGAGATGAAAGGAAGGGATGGCAGAGTCTTGAAGAAGATGGTTTCTAAGATTCCTCCTAAAAATAAAATGTATGTTTTTATAAATTTCTTCTAACAACATATTTAATATAGATCACATGTTAACTTCTCCGGGACTTTTCAGATTTTAAAAAGAATGACTAGGCAACATAATTTTAGATGGTACTGCTGAGAACCATTGTTTTAAAGAAGTGAGTTGCCATTTTTAAAAGCAAAAGAATAAATATCCCCCCGTGTTTTTCTTGTTTTTTTGTTTGTTTGTCTGTTTGTTTTTTCCCATTCAATTCCTACTCAATAATTAGATGTGTCCACCTATATTGGGGAGCACAATCTCTTCCCTGAGTCCAACAATTCAAATCCTAATCTCATTCAGAAACACCCTCAACACCCTCACAGACATACCTAAAGGCAGTGTTTAGCTAAATATTTGGGTACCCTGTAACCCATTCAAGTCAATGCATAGAATGCTCATAGTTATTATGGAAAATTTAATTTTATCCCAATGTGCTCATCAACATAAAACAACTCAACAGTGAGAATATCAAATCTGACAAAAGGGCAGAGACCCACTGACTGATTATTAGTTTTAGTCAAACAAGACCACCATATGTTGACAAATTATTATTTATTCTCAATGATTGTGACTCCCTGTAATGCAATAAAGTGGTAGATACTAATGTATTCACCTACACCCAGATAAAAAGTTTTCATATTTTGGAAAGAGAGTTTATTTTCTCCTATTTAAGTATATGATGATCAAGAGCTTTTCACCTAGCAAGAATCTGAGAAGACAGACCTCATACTGCAAACACATAGAAGCTTCTCCTGTTGCTTTAAATCCCACACACAGTGACTGCATGTCACCATTATTCAAAAAATGTCAGTTGTTACCAAGTAAGGTCAACTTTTAAAAACTTGGCAAAAATCAATACAAATAATTTGCTATATAAACCCTTTGAGAACAGAGACACTAACATGTGTATTTGTTTCTCCAAGTGTTTAGTAGAGTCCTACACATAGTAGATAATCCATTTTATTTTATTTTTTTAAGATTTTATTTATTTGAGATGGAGGGAGAGAGAGAGGCCAAGCGAGAGCACAAGAGCAGGAGGAGAGACAAGCAGACTCCCCACAGAGCAGGGAGCCTAATGCAGGTTCAATCCCAGGACTCTGGAATCATGACCTGAGCTGAAGGCAGCTGCCCACCCACTGAGCCACCCAGCTGTCCCCAGATTATCCATTTTTGAAATTTACATTATGAGACTATTATTCTGCTGACCACTAAAGAATTCATCAATTTTTACATTATCCTACAAATATATGTTACTCCTTCCAGTTATAAATCATTAAAATGTAAAATTAAGGCACTTTGATAATAATTCTTACAGTCTACATTTTTAGTCAAGATACATGTGTTTGTTTACTATGATTAACCTTCAAAAGGGCTACAGATAAAAGAATATATGTCCATTTTATGAGGATATCTGGGCTTCTGAGGGGTGATGAGTCCTAAGCATAATAAAGTAAGTTGTAGCCAGAAACTCCATTTTCCATACTTACCATTTATGAAAAGACTACTATCTGAAGAGAGCTGACCTTACCAATACAGTGAAAAGAAAGATTAATATAAAAAAAAGTATCAAAGAAACAGTCAAGTATTATTGACAAAAATGGATCAGAGAAGGAAAATTAAACCAAAATACAGGTTATTAAAAAAAAAAGTAATTCAAGGATATTGTCTCCTCTGGGAATATCACCCATTAGGTTCAAAACTGGTAACAGAAGAGATTATCTAATCTTATTTGAAATAAGAAAATAAGAGGACAAGGTACATATGCTAATTTGAGTTTGGCATTGAGATGACATAGGTTTACTCTAAATGCCTTTGGAATCATCTTTCATTCAGAGACAATCCTAACTATGCTCTAGCTTACATTTCTTTCTCCCTAGGTTTCTTTCTCTTCAGCAGTTAATGAGTAGGTTGGCAATGTGTGTGTGTGTGTGTGTATATATATGGAAGGCAAAAGAAGTAGAAAACAGCATGAATTAGTCCAAGGTTGACTGGATCATCTAGTTTGCCTAAAATTGTTCACTGAATCAGCAGAGCCCGCAGTCACCACTAGTGATTCATCCATCAGATCTGGAGCCTCTGTTCACGGACCCCCAACCCACCAGGAATGCTCTGCTCATACACTGAAGCAGAGAGAGTGATGCTACATAAACAGAAAAAGAAGTTTAACTTAAACCTCACAAGTTAAACCTTTCCACCCATTTTGGGGTTCTACTTTCCTTTAGACACATATCTATAGTTACTAAGTGATATTTTAGCTTTTACGTTTCAAAGAAAATATGTAAAGAAAGGCAACATTGTCAGAGATGCAATTATTTTATATAAATAATCAAATGATATCATAAAAGGAGAACAATGCTATAAAGCAAAGGAGGTGAATGGGTGTATGCTGTTTTATAACTGAAATTCCTACTGGTGCATTAAGAATGAATGACAGACATTGTGTTTGGTGGTAGGGACCCAAAGGTTTAAAATAATTTCTATCTTTGAGGTGTTCACAAATCAGAGGAAGATGTAGAAAAATAAGAAAGCATGCATGATATGCATGACATGGTGGTATAAATGCTGTAAGAGAAGGATGCATGACATATGATGAGAGAAAAAAGAAGAAAAATTTAATCCAGAGGGAAGTGGTCAGAGACGACTTCATATAATGCTAGTTTTTAAGCTGAGTTTGGAGGAGGAAGAGGAGCTGAACGGACCAAAAAAAAAAAGAAAGAAAGAAAGAAAGAAAGAAAGAAAGAAAAGTAAAGAAAAGAAAGAAAGAAAGGAAGGAAGGAAGGAAGGAAGGAAGGAAGGAAGAAAGAAAAGGAAAAGAAAAAAAGCACCAAGATTATTCCAGGAAGCGTTAAAAACTTCTTGAGCAGAGCATGGAACTGTGAGCATGTAGGGTGGATTCAGATAACTGGAATTAATTCAGTAATCCTCAAGTAGTGTGCAAAGGGAGCATAGTGACCCCTGAGATTGAAGATTTAATCATGGCATAGGTCAGGCCAAGTTACGAATGAAAATGGTGAAAGATGAGAAAATTTAATAGAAGGAAGACAGTTAACACAGTAGGAATTCAGGGAAAATGTCCTTTCATTTATTCGACCAACATACTCTGTACAAATACTTTTCTATGTGCAGGGGTACAAGCACCAACAAGAGTCAGAAATTCATACCCTCCTTCAGTTTATACTCTAGTATGTTCCTGTAGGTATTATGCTGGTGTTACTTCATTATCTTGTAGGTAGCCCTGAGGATCCATCTTAAGTATGACTGGAAATTCCCTGAAAGGAGCTGGAATTTTTTCAACTGCCTAAATTTTGGAATTAGATAGTGGGATATCAGGCTAAATTTGGATTACTTTAGGGGTTGAGGAGACTAGCTCCACAGGATGGGAGAGAAAAGTGAAGTTGAAAGACAATGGTTCATTCAAGGAACCAGAAAACTGGATGATGATGATGACGACAATGATGAATGAGAAGAACTTCTCTGAGAATAAGAAAATGAGAGGATGGTATAAACTGAATGTTATAGTTTAAAATGGTTTAAAACAATTTAAGCTTACTAAAGCTTAAGATTTTAGAAGCTGGCCTTTCAAGTTGTAATAGAATATTGCTTATCTCTTAAAAATTCACAATTCATACAATAAATATGAAGTGGTACCAAAGCCAAAACAAAAAATATATATTTTTACATATGTATATAATACACATAACATAGATCTATTATGCATGTAAATAACCATTAAAATTCTAAATAAAATTCTGTAAGACTAATTTTAATACATTATAATATCTCATCATTATTAATTAGTTTATAATGAGAATTCTGGTATTTCCAGTATTAGAAAACCTCTATCACATCAACAAGTCAAAAGTTCCCAACCTTATAAATAAAATCCTCCTAGGGCACCAGGGTGGCTCAGTTGGTTAAGCGACTGCTTTCGGCTCAGGTCATTATCCCAGAGTGCCGGGATTGTGTCCTGCATTGGGCTCCCAGCTCCATGGGGAGTCTGCTTCTCCCTCTGACCTTCTCTCCTCTCATGCTCTCTCTCTCTCACAAATAAATAAATAAAATATTTTAAAAATAAAAAAATAAAATCCTCGTAAATGGATACACAAATTATATTTATGGACAAAAACTAGGGGATTCAACATTAAAATTTGGTGCCTGAAAATCTAAGAAAGCCCACTTTTTTTTTTTTTTAGATTTTATTCATTTGACAGACAGAGATCACAAGTACTCAGAGAGGCAGGCAGAGAGAGGAAGAGGGAAGCAGGCTCCCTGCTTGATCTCAGGACCCTGAGATCATGATCTGAGCCGAAGGCAGAGAGTTAACCCACTGAGCCACCCAGGCACCCCTTGACCTTGTATTCTAACTTTTCAGTACATAATTGAAGAGGCTGGATTCCTACCAGCCCATTTTAGACATTAGAATTTCTGAGTGAAATAGTAAGCTCAAAAAAAAAAAAGGGAAGAAAGATAATAATTATTATTAAAAATTATTATTTGTAACTAATCTCAACATCTATGAAGAAAATTTCAAACTGTTTAAACGAACAGATTTCAGCCACCTTGTTGGATTTGTTTCCTATGCTTCGATCCTTTGACACAAATTTGTTATCCAGTAATCCATTTCACAAAATCAATCATGGTTATGATCAAGTATTATAGTCAAGAATGTCTTTTACAGCACTATCAAAAGAAAAATAGAAAATAACATAAACACTCAGTAATAGGATAGTTTTTTTTTACTACAATACTTTTGAAGTCAGTTATTATACTGAATAGGAATAGTATAGAGATGCTGAGTAAAACAAACAAACAAAAATCAATATACAAAAGTACGTATATGTTGTGGTCCCAGTTTTGGAATTGATATATATAGAGAAGGGGTAAGCTGTTGGGGATAATAATTGTGCCATTAAAAATTAAGTTTTGAGGTATAAGATTATAAGCAATTTCTCTAATTTCTAAAATGTCTATAATGTAGAAAAAAACAATAAAATACAATAAAGTAGTTTACTTGTGCCAAAGAGGTAGACCAAATCAAAGATACTTCCGGGAACCCTCCAAGAACCCTCAAGTTCTTGATCTTCACTGCTGTACTGGATTGGTATTATGCTCCCTGACTCATTTTATACCTCCCATGTCTTAACACATTGCCTGACACATAGCATGCATCCAGGGAGTCTTTATTGAACATTTGAGCTATCAAGGAAAGAAGTACTTCCACTTGTATCTCCTCTCTCAATTTCTGTCCAAATTACTCAAAACTTAACTTCTTTTCAGTTGTAGCTCACTGTAGTAGGAACTCCAGTCTACCAAACTAAAGACTGTGCATAACATGATCAAACTACATGAAATATTATATATTTTTACTTAAATGAGATACAAATTTAGATGGAGACAAATGAAATTGCAGAGCTCACTCTTTCATTTAATGTGCTCAAGCGCACATAAAGTATCAAGAAGTGTGACAGACACTGAGATAGACAGGCATAGGAATCATGCTTTTGAGCATTTCAAAATCAAATGCAGGAGATGGAGACAAGTCACAAACTCAGTGACACATGATAAAGTCTACAATGAAGTAAAACCAAGGGCACCATGAAAGCACGGGGAAAGCAGTATGTGAGCTTCAATTTGGATAAAAGGGGAAGAAAATGCACTATGATGCCTGGGGAGAGGTCAGTAAAAGTTTATAAAATAGGTTTTCTCTGAGAAAAGGAGAAGAAGAAGAACAAGTCTACATCAGATAAAAAAAAAACTGTGCTCTGTGTCTCCAATGACCTTTACTCACTGGGCAGCATAGCACTACAGTAAGCAGTATCCTTCATGGGACTCTGGTTTGGAGACATGCTAGAATATTAACCTGAAACAGTCAACATTTTAGCTCACATGCAGATATGCTATCAATCTGTTTCACTTTTACTGGGCAACGAAATGTTTTAGAAATTTCATTACATTGGCACACAAACGTTGAACAGTAGTCACTCTAGCAAATAAAACCATACCCTATGAAACACAGCATAAGGACAAACAAAATAAGAACATTTTCTAAACTTTTTCCCCCCAGGATCAGATTCGGTTAGAAATTTTAGTATATTCCACTAAATTTGCTATTTGACTTTTTCACCCTTTCCAGTTACCAAAATCACTGTATTTTTAAAAACATTCCGTGATCTTAGCTAAGAATGAAAAGGAGCTCTAATACCACCCAAAAAAGAAATCAAGTTCTGCTTTGTGAAACCTACACTTGTGCAACTTCTGCCATTTATAAGAAATAGAAACTCTATTATGGATTCACAAAACTCACTAAATGCATTGATAGCACTAGTTATAAGATAGCCTGTTAGTTTCAAATTATATGAAAAAGTTTCATTGAACACGTCAGAATCATTGGAAGAAAAGGTTCACAGTGAAATTTAAATGTCTATCTAAGACAATGGCAAACCTAGGCTAGACTTTGTAGGTGTTTATTGAGGCCTTTAGCTCGGTGACCTCCACATCTCTGTGATCACTGCTCCCACCTGAAGCCCAATTTCTGACATGAACCTCCCCCCGCCTTTTTAAAAAAAGATTCACTTATTTATTTGAGAGACAGACAGCACACATGAGTGCTCGTGAGCCAGGAGAGGTAGAGGGAGAGAGAGAATCCTAGGTAGGCTCTATGCCCAGCACAGAATTATATCTGTGCCTAGCACAGAGCCCGACACTGGGCTCGATCTCACAAACCTGGGATCATGACCTGGACTGAAATCAAGAGTTGGACGCTTAAGCCACTGAGCCACCCAGGCGTCCCTTACATGAGCCCTTTAATAACACCCAATATTCTAAACTGAAGGATATTACAAATAGCACTCTAAAAAAATTACTTTACAAATCTGAAACTCAATTCCTGTTTTCTTAAAGCCTCTATTTTGTTAGGTTTAGGGTAAAAATCTAATAAGTAAACAGGTGAAATATTATCACTGGCTTTCGATAAGGAATGTCTGGAGTGATGAGACTCTTTTTATTAGCAAGAGAATTGATACTGTCTAAGCAGGTACTTCACGGGCTGCACGCAAGGATTTACAGTGATTCTGTCTGACTCCCATGGAAATATAGCTGTTTTAGTCAATAAAGCCTGCTATAACAAAAAAATCACGGACTGGGTGACGTACACAACAAACACATGTTCATCATAGTTCTAGATGCTGAGAAGTCGAAGATCAAGGCACTGGCAGAGTTGATTTCTGGTAAGACGACTCTTGTGGTTCACGGATGACAGTTTTCACTCTGTCTTCATAGGGTGAAGAGCTCTGTACTTACATCCCTTTACAGAGGCAGCGGTCTCATCATGGGGGCGCTACCTCCTATATCCCATCTAAACCTAATTCTCTCCAAAGGCACCACATTCAAATACCATTATATTGGGATTAGGCTTCACAATATGTATCTGGGGACACACAAATGTTCAAGTCCAGAGAACAAGAATGGAGTCTCAACTCAATCTTAGTTGCTTTAAGCTTCCACTCTTATAAAACAAAATCTAGGTCTTTAGCTTTTATAAAGATAACTGATTGTAAATTATTAGATAAAATGGAGTTAACTATGTAGGCAAGGAGGAACACTGAAAACATCTCACATTCTCCTCCAGAAATATGGTAATTGTCTTAAAGGACCAATTACTTAAAAGCTCTCGAGCTCTCTGCATAAAGAATTTTTTTTATTCCTTCTTTTAATCTAGCAGTCTCAATCTTCACAGTGTATAAGAATTACTCTACAGAATTTTACACATAAAACAACATAGAACATACTATATCTGACTCTATAATCTAACTGTATAATAGAATGATCCATGATACTAACTCAGGAAGATATCCTTGTTGCAAAAAGAATCCTAGAGGCTCCAACCAAGAGCAGTTTACTTGTTGCAAGTCTTTTTTTTTACCAAACCTCCAACTTCCAGAGAGAAAGACAAAGAATGCAATGTTTGTCTGTCTGTCTGTCTGTGTCTTTCTCTCTCTCTCTACATATATATATCCAACCCAATATATAAATGTTCCCATCACTCATTTGCCAGCAAATCCTCAAACACTTCAATCCATCCTCTCCATTCAAAGGAATTATCAATAGTTGTTCAGTCTATTTGATCACTTATCAAATAGTTTCAAAAAAGACTGAATGGAAATAATTAAAAATGCAACTATGTCAGTTTATAAAGGTTTTAGGTATTAGAGCAATAAATATTTGGACTTTGGTCTTTTGAAGTATCTTTCACCTCTCTTTGGAGACTGTGGGTCTGAGATTTGATAAGAACATGAGCTGAAAGTCAGCAAGAGGAGTTCAGGGGGCCTGGGTTAAGGCAAGAATAGAAAGGATGGAGAAAAAGAGCGTCAGGGGCACCTGGGTGGCTCAGTGGGTTAAGCCTCTGCCTTTGGCTCAGGTCATGATCCCAAGGTCTCTGCTCAGCAGGGAGCCTGCTTCCCCCTCTCTCTGCCTGCCTCTCTGACTACTTGTGATCTCTCTCTGTCAAATAAATAAATAAAATCTTTAAAAAAAAAAAGAAGAGAAAAGAAAAGAAAAAGAATGTTAAGGAGGGAGCACAAGACCAACTGGGGAAGAGCTTTGAAAGAAGATCACGGGATCTAGCATGATGTGAGACTGTGTGGGTGTGTTGCTTAACAATAGAAACAACTATCTTAAATGCAAAGCAAAGCTCTCACTGTTATCTTTTTGGTTCCCGCGGTCCTGAGATAATTAATATAATTTAGTTAGGAGAGCTTCTTTGAGAGATCATAAATACACAAAAAATAAAAATTAAGGGTGATTTCTGATTTGGGGGAAAGACAATGAATGCTATGCCAGAGGTGGTAGTTGTGAGGCTAATCCAGGCCTCAGGTTCTGAAAGGAGAAGAGGCAAACATTCCAGTATGCAGTGACATGACTTTCCTCTCAGGGAATCCATAGCTGAGAAGTGGTAGTTATACATATGGGAGTAAAAACAAGGTTTTCTTCACCAAAAGATCATAGCCAATATGATAAAGAAAAAAGATTCAAAAATTAGGAAGCACCTAATAGTAGCTTTCCAGGAAATTGTATTGTTCCCACAAAGGGCAGATATCAAAATGAGACTGAAGGAGGAAAAATGCCTATATGACCCCAGAACACACTCCAATCACATTAGGTAAAGATTCCACAAATATTCAGAATTATGTCTCTTTAAAACCTAGTATAGAGTGTATTTCATTTGAAAATAGAACTGTAAAATTTCTCGATTATATAGTTACAGATTCCACACATGTGAGTTACTATACTCTAATAAATACTTTCATCTTTCAGTTAATTGACTTGTTGGCCCACAATACTCTATTTAACCCAATTCTGTGTCCTGACTGAACTGACCCACAAATCTCTTAGCTGCCCTAGAAAAGGTCTCTATAGGCAAAGGGACAGTACCGCCTCAGAAGTTTGAACTAAAAAAGTAGAAGATTCATTTAAGTCAGCAAAGTGTTACTAACAACTTTATTTTAAAAGTTAGATTGGACATAGGACCTTATTCATAAAATGTTAAGGAAAATCTACAGATGGGTGGGGTCAGATACCGAGGCTAACAAAAATGATCATTCCTTGGGCTTGGAAAATACCAATCCACTCTGGTCACGAATAAGAATTTTATATATGAAAAAAGAGAAAAAAAATTATATATGCACAAAAGCACACACAAACAGGCACACTTTAATTACAGATTTCTTCTTAATTCATTAATTCTGTAGTTATGGAGCACTGCCTAAGGCCTGACATACGATAAAATCTTTGCATTGACAGGCACATCTATCTGTCCCTTTCACCTTTCTACCTTGCATTTAGCACAGATGTAGAGTCAACTTATTTTTATATGCTTCGGTTATCTGATGTCAGAAACTGATTTATACTTACAAATTCCCATTCTGGATTCCAACTCAGAATGGGCCTGTGTAATGAGTCTATAACATATCTACAAAAACATATCAACAAATATATTATTCTTGTTAAATTTTGTACTGTATGGCTACTTTTGCTGTTCGATAAATAACTGTACTGTGTAGCCTAGACAAATAACCTTTGAGATGCTTTTTTTTTTTTTCTGTTACCTTAAGCACCTGAAGAAATCTTCCCCTTACTTTCTTATTTCCTCTTATTTTCAGTGTATGGTTCTCTTACAAAAACATGGCTGCTATCTTAAAACCTTATCTCATTCTATATATATTTAATACAACACTTATGATGTTCTGATTCAGAGAAAGTAATCCTAAAAGACATTTAAACTAGCAGGGGGAAATGGTAAGGCAGACCAAAAAAAAAAAAAAAAAAGTACTGTCAAAAATGATAGATCTGAAATTTAGAACCTTAGAAAGAAATAGGCTGGGAGAAGCAAAAATGGTATCATTTAGCCTCCTAGTAAAATCAATATGTCTTTTGGATTGGGGGGAAAAAAAGGTAACCAAGTTGTTTGACAGTAAAAGGTGGAAAAGAAAATTGTCTGCAGTGAAAGTGGTTAGCAAAGCACTCCAAGTAGTTGTACAATTAGGTTTTCTTTGCAATAAATTCAAGTTCTAGTTATATCTACTCACATACATCTTTGTTTAATGTTTTGGAAGCAATCAGATATTCCTTACATTGAGTGTATATTGAATATTTTAAAACTTTATCATGGTAAGATAAAGTAGACCTAACAGAAAGATACATATGATTTAACAACTCAGTTCAAGACGTGAAAAATTGTAACCACAGCTCACTTCAAGATAGACTTTGCCACTCATCCTAGAACCTGCTTCCATGGGCCACCATCTCCTTCACAGGCCTTCTCTCCCTCCTAAAGTGATAACTGTCTGACTTCAATTGTAATCACTAAATGTACTTATGTGAACAGTATAATTTTATTTTGCTCATTTTAAAATCTTGTTACATCATTCAAGTTGGGTTTTGTTTGTTTGTTTGTTTGTTTGTTTTATCAATAGTTTCTTTCCAGGATAATTTTCTTTTCCAGGGATATTTTCTATAGTCTGGATTCTGCTAGTTGCAATCACACAGTGCAATTCAGTATGTTCTTCTGTTCTTTGTGTATCTTTCAAATTAGAAGCTGGAACAGACTTGGGTTCTCTTTTATTAAACTCTATAGGTAGTGCTACGTTCTGGCATCAGGAGACCCATAATGTCTGGTTGTCTACCCTTTTATGATGTTAAAAACCATCAGTCACTTAGACCCATTAATTTTATTAGGCTCTATTAATTTGTTGGGGTTGCAAAAATGGTGATATTCTAATTTTGACATTTATTTTGAAGTGTTACTTGTGATATTTTTACAGAGATACTTCTCAGGTAGTATTTAGTTAACAGTACAGCTCATGTAGGAAAGGCAGAATAAGTATTCTCCTTTATTTCCCAGCTTTTTCAGACATCTATAATATGGCATTTTTCAACCATTCAGTTCAAATTTCTTTCTGAGTTTTCAACCAAGCATGACTTTATTCAAGCTATCAATCATGATACTGAAATAACTACAAAATGTATTTGTCCAAGTAGTATATTGCATAACCAAAAAGTCAACAGTTGCTGAAAAGAAAATCATTTTGTGTCATTACCCCCCAAATACATATTTATCTGCCTAGAAAAAATAAATGTTTATTTGTATTAAAATGGAAGAGAGGAGGTAGTTAAATGTCCTAATGTTTTTAGAATTCTCCAAGACTAGTTGCATTCTTGCGGCCTAATTCACTTACTTATCCTCGGTGACCTACTAACAGGCTGATTCTCTTCTGATATATAATAGAAAGCATGGAAAGTACCTTGAAAAAAGGAAAATCAAATATACTCAAATCCCAGATCTTCCACTATTCTTTAGTAATAATCTAATCTAGAAATGGCTCAGCTGGCAAAATAATTTCTCAACAGCTATCTTGTCACTGACAATGAAAATCTTCTCTTACACTTTTGTTTATTTTTCCGTCTTTATATCAATTTGAAATCCTTTCCATATTATATTAGTTAGGGCTATCGTGCTCGTTGAACTTTTCTATATAATCTTTCCGAGTAGTCTGATCATCCTGAAAATTACTGAAATTTTGACTGACTCATTCCACTAATGTCTGTATGGTTACACAAATATATTAGTTTTAGCCTGGTGATTTCAAATAATAAACCTTTAATTCATCATAGCTTTTCCCAGAGATGAAGAATCAAAACAATAAAAGAAAAGGCAAACCAAACTTTTATCAAGTTCTTTCTCTGGGGAAGTTGCTGCTGGTTTGGGCAGGATCACAAAGGCCATGCTCTGATTTTGAAATGCCTGTTCAAATCTCTCCAACCTACCTCTTAAAACACTTCATCTCTTCTGCTTTCCACTTACAACACAATATTAGCATTTTTTCCCCTGCTGGCCAGGGAAATCTCTTCCTACCTATCATGCTGTCCCACTCAGTTCTGGCTGCTTTATAATGGCTCAGCTATGTGTTCCGTTCACCTAGGAGTGTGTATCAGGTGTCTGGCAAGAGGAAGGAATGTGTTAACCAAAATCTTACTGAAGTGTGGCACATACTCAAAGTGTTATCCAAATACTCCTAGGCTCCTGCGCAAGCAGCAGCTTCCTCTGCAATGGGCTTGCAGCTACCTGATCAGATTCTTGCCACTGGGGTGTAAATAAAAGTGATGTGAACCATTATCAGGGCTGGTGCTTAAAATCATCCTACACTACATGAAGCCCACACTCTTTGATCCCTTTGTGGAGACTTTGGCAGCCTGGGTTTCAAACAACGTAGCTAAAAATGGAAGTGGAGTCCCTGGAGAGGAAAGACCTGATCTCCACTTGATAACACGTGAGAGGAAAATAAACATATTTTGTGTTAAGCCATGGGGACTGTACAATTTGTCTTTTGCAACACCTAGCATTACTCATTCCAACTAAAACAAACAAATGGTATAATACGTGCCATTTGTATTTTTAGAAAAAATTACAGAAGATATTTTGCTTTAGGGTACTGCCCTTGGTTATGTTTTTATCGTATCTTCAAAAGAAAAACAAAACAAGACAAAAAACGGTCATCTTTCCTCATTCGTGTTTGGCTGTCCACGTATTAGATTTCAAATGAAATTGAAGCCAAATATACATCATTTCTCTAGTATAAAAGAGCCAGTTTATAAAGGCAGACAGACATGGGTTTAAATTTCAGCTCTGCATTTTTCCAGCTGTGTAGTTGTGGGCAAGTTATTTAACCTCTCTGGGATATAGCTTCTTTCCTCTACATTGGAAATAAAATATTTTTTCCTGAATGCTATGAAACCTACCCAGAGCATAATTATGTAATTTCCTTCCCTGACCTGTACTTCTTTAACCAGATTTTCATGAATCCAGAAACAACCCATTCACTATTCATCTACTCATAGTTAACTGACAACATATTCTAATAACTGAGGTTGGATTATCATATTATAATTATTACTGTTCAACAGAGAGCCTGGTATATTACATTAATAGCAGCTATTTTATCTCTCAGATTTAGAATAAAGCAGATCTAGATGTAAATACTAGTGTTGTTCAATTATATTGGGAATTAGCATCAATTTGTGAGTCTCAGTGATCTCAAATGAAAAATGGGGATAATAAAAAGTAATATGTACCTCAAAAATTATACTGAGTAAGTAAAAATGTGATTAGAACCATCTGGCAATTTCCTGGGACAAAAGAGAGGTTAGTTCTCCTGAAATTGTACAGATATTTATGAATTTCAAAAATCTTCAGAAATCTTTCTTATTTATCACCATTAGGCAATTCAATTGATAAGCTAATTCATTACAATAAAACCACAGAACACCCTAATTAAATATCTTATACTATTTCCATGCACAGCATTAACACAGATACATATATTAGAAGGACAATCCCCAAATCCCTATCTAAAATTGAAAACGAATTCCCCTGAAAGATTTAATAGTTCATATCAAATATTCCATTTAACATTCCATTCTATATACTCCATCAATCTTTTGATTGACTGACTTTGAAGCTCTATTAATGCTTCCTACAGTCAAAGTTTTAATGGAGTTTAATGGAACTCATCCAAATCTATAATAGCATATTCCCCCTAAATTAACTTATAACCCACAAGTTAATGAAATGAATGCAGCTACCATTTACCCAGAGGGAGTCAAAATGCAGGACTCATCACTAGGGAAATAGCCTAGTGACTTAGCTCCCTTCAGTTCAGACTCGGTACACCTTAACCCTGAAGGTGCATTAAAAATGCTACTAAAGCCCCATGCATCCTTTAACAAGAGCATTGGGCATAGAAGAAATGTATTTTAAACCTCAAAAGAAAATGTACTAATTGCACAAACTGAACCAAACTTTCAAGACCATGGTAATGTCTTATGTTTATTTTATTTTTGGCGTAGTACTTTACACCTAGTGAGACACCTGATAAAGTTTATTGAATAAATCAATAGACGTGCGCTACTTTAAATAAACTGCAATTAAATAAAGTTACTAAAGTCAGAATTCACAATCACTTTGCATTATACTATATAATCCTCCCTGAATAAAATGTCCCAGAAATGGCTGGGTTTCCCAGAAAAGGCTTTGTCCTCTCTCTTGAGTTCAGAAGTAATCAAGTGTTTGGAAAATGGGTCATTTGAGGAAAGGCTACAGAGCCGAATTTATTTACAACGGAGAACAGAAGGCTGACAAAGTGTATGGTGGAGGTGCTGGAGGCTGGGGGATTTACAATTTTCAGCTATATAAAGCAATAGCATATGGGAGGTGTTAAGCAGCTGTTCTATTTCTACTCAGGAAATAGTTATGCTTAGGAGCCCTAGCCGGCAGAAATAGTACCAATGGATCAAAGTTACAGCCAGGCAAATATTAGCTCATCATATAAAAAGAGCATTTTAAAAATTAGAGCTGTTGGAAATTGAAATAGGCTGCCTTAGGAGGTTGCATGCCCTGGTGGCTCTGGTGCCTCCCTGAACAGCCAGCCTTGGCATATCTCTATTATAATGTCATCCCATTTTTGTGTGAAAAGGAAAGACAAAACGAGAGAGAGAGATTCAGATTTCCACATGAGCATCATCAGGAGACAAGCATAATCCCCACTAGGGATGGAGGAGTTTTGTTTATGAAGATTTCTTAATAGGGCATTTTAGCTATAAAAACAAGGGCTTCACTAACTATTCTGATATGGCAAATAACTTTCTAATAATGTTGTAGGGATTATGCAGCTTTTCTCTGACTACCGCAGAGAGGAAAGGGAGAAGAAAAATGGAGAAGAAGGAAGATAGAGAAAAGGGGAAGACTGACCCAGCAACACGGTAAAATTCAGGAACTTTACAGGAATATGGCCTTGAATTTTTAGGAATAATAGCTATATAACTTTCAAGTTAAAGTGGTTTCCTATTCTATGTTATTTTAAATTCTATTATTCATTCATTCAACAAATATTTACAGGATACCTACCGTGAGGCAGGCAGTCTCCTATGGAATGGAAACTCAGTGAAAACAAGACATATTCATAGACTTCCTTTCTAATTATGAAGATATATCCCAAGCGAGTAAACTGATTAAGATATAATAAGATGACAAGTAGGGAAAAAGCACCATGAAGAAAAAATCAAAACTGGTGAAAGCCTACAGTGTGACCTCAGGAGAAAGTAGTATTTTAATATCTGGTTGGGAAAATTTTTCTTGATGAGGTAATATTTGAGCAGCTACTTGAGAAAAGGAGGAATTGTCCATGTGGAGACTTAGAGGATGTGTGTTTCAGATGGATGTAACAGCTAGTGCCAGGGCCCAAAGGTGGGAATGCCTTCTATGTGCTCAAAATCAAAGTGAGCAAGGAGAAGAGAGGACCTGAAGTCATAGAGGCAGTCTTTCTGGGTTTAAGCAGGCAGTGATAATATTCTGATCTACATTTTAAACATCCTGAGAAGAACAGGTAAGTGGGATTAGACTCGGAGGGCATTTATGGAGGTTGAAATTGTTTACCATATCCAGGTTCTATTTTTTTAATAATTTTTTTATAAACATATAATGTATTTTTATCCCCAGGCATACAGGTTTGTGAATCGCCAGGTTTACACACTTCACAGCACTCACCATAGCACATCCCCTCCCCAATGTCCATAACCCCACTCCCCTCTCCCTCCCCACTCCCAGCAACCCTCAGTTTGTTCCGTGAGATTAAGAATCACTTATGGTTTGTCTCCATCCCAATCCTATCTTGCTTCATAAACAAATTTCTTATACACTGGATATATGATGAGAGAAAACGAAGAGAAGAAGAAATTCAATTTACAAGAAATTGAATGAATTTTGATGGCCCATAAAGAGTGGGAAAAACAGGTTTGAGGGGGCAGAGAATCAAGAGTTCCGTTCTGGATGTGTTAAAACTGGAGCTCAAGGCTGAGAGACAAATTTGGATGCCATCAGCATATAAATGGTATATACAACATGAAAGTAGGTGACTCAGTGAGATAATTCAGAGTGAGTATAAAGAAGTGAGAAGAAAGCCAAGCACTGAACCTTAGAGGAACACAGCTTGAAGCAATCACAAGCTAGGAGGAGGATACAGTGAAGGAATCAGGAAAGCCATGGGTATGGGAGGAAATGAGAGAATGATGCATCTTAAAATTCAAGTGAAGGATATATTTCCTAGAAGAGAGGAATCAACTCTTTACTCTCTTATTAAAATAAGGCAGTGAGTTCGAGTAAAACAAGGCTGAGAATAAAATACTGTGAGAGGTCAATATGAAGGTTCTTAGTGATGAGAAAGGAAGACTTTAGAAGATTGATGGGGATAAAAGTCTGACTGGGCTAGGCTAAAGAATGGAACTGGAGGGCACCTGGGTGGCTCAGTTGGTTGGGCAACTGCCTTCGGCTCAGGTCATGATCCCAGAGTCCTGGGATCGAGTCCCACATCGGACTCCCAGCTCCATGGGAAGTCTGCTTCTCCCTCTGACCTCTCCCCTCATGCTCTCTCACTCTGTCTCTCTCTCAAATAAATTATAAAAAAAAAAAAAAATGGAACTGGAAAAGTGAACAAGATTGTATTTTAGATTCTTTTGGGAAATTTTCTATAAAAGGGAACAGAAAAATAGACAAGTATGATGGAAGGGAAAGATTGCTTTTGTTGTTGTTGTTTGTTTATGTGGAGAGATATTACATCATGCTGACAGACTAAAGAACTTATCCTGTACAAAGAGAAGTATGATTTAAAGGAGAACTGAAGTAATTAAAGGGGCAAAACTCTTCCAGCAGATGGTACAGGATGAGACAGAGTCTCCATGTGGAAGAGGTATCCCTCAGAAGGAAAAGGGGCAGAACATCCATAGAAAGGCAGGTAGCCCTAGTTTGTGTTTGTTTGCTCATTTTAGAGGGGGGAGTCCATTTTTTCTGAATTAATTCTATTTTTGCATTGAAGCAAGAAGCAAGATTATGAAATGTGAGCAGAACTGGAGGTTGTTGGATGCTTCATAAGATAGAAGATGTGAAACAATTTTTTCTGAAAGTTTTTTTCTAATTATCTGGACAAAAGACATATTTGTACTTTGTAAACACTCAGAAGAAACAAAATAAGCATATGTATATATATATAGAGAGAGAGATAAAACTCTTTGCTTATTAAAATAAAGAGTTTAACATGTTCATTATATTCACTTATGTTTACATCATGATGCCTCTATGCATCCTGTAATGTTTTTTAAAGATTTTACCTATTTATGTGAGAGAGGGAGAGAGAGAGAGAGAGAGAATCAGTGAGCATGAGTGGGGGGAGGGGCAGGAGAGGAGGAAGAAGACTCCCCACTGAAAAGGGAGCCTGACACAGGGCTCCACCCCAGCACCCCGAGATCCTGACCCAAGCTGAAGGCAGATGCTTAACCAGCTGAGCCACCCAGATGCCCCTGTATCTTGCAACTTTTAATTTTTATTTATTTTTATTTTTTATTTTTTACTTTTTTAATTGACAGACAGAGATCACAAGTAGGCAGAGAGGGAGGCAGAGAGAGAGGAAGGAAAGCAAGCTCCCTGCTGAGCAGAGAGCCTGATGTGGGGATCAATCCCAGGATCCTGGGATCATGACCTGAGCTGAAAGCAGAGGCTTTAGCCCACTGAGCCACCCAGGCACCCCATCTTGCAATTTTAAATTTCAGTGTGCATTATAAATTCATGATGCAAGAGTTGTTTCTTTGAGTTGTTTCAGTTAACTATAATTATTACTTTTTTTACTCAAATTTTCTATCTTTATGTTGGCCAAAAGGTGTTGATAGTAAGGACAGAATTCTCACACTGTACTAAGATTCCACTCCCACCAGAGAAGGAGCAAGATGGTGGAGGTGTAGGAGAACTAAATTTTGTCTGGTCCCAGGAATTCAGCTATATAGTTATGAAACCATTCTCAACACCTACAAACTCAACAAGAGATTGAAAAAAAGAATACTAGCAATTCTATAAACAGAAAAGCAATTACTTTCTGGAAAGCAGGACATCTAAAGAAGTGAATCCGAAAAAAAAAAAAAAAAAAAAGAAGTGAATCTGAGGTGATAGCTGGGATGATAGACCATGGCGGGAGGGAGCCTCCATCAGACCACTACCGGCAAAGTGAGACAGCAGCAAGGCACAAAAATCAGAACTTTTGGAAGTCTGCTCCATGGAGGAATGTAGCTCCAGTGGCTAAGCAGGGGGTGGAGCCCTCACTAGGACAGTGTGGTCTCAGGACCTTCAGGTCACAGAAAGACTGGGGGTGCCTGAGTGTGGCAGAGCTCCCAGGTATCAGAGCAGGGAAGTCAGCTGCAAAGATGGAGCCCAGTAGTCATCTCTCAGCTTGGGGTTGCCATAAACCATGATCTGCAGCACAGTCGGGCCATTAGAGCCATTACTCTTTGAGCAGGTTCCCACAAGCACCAGATCTGGGGAGACTCCCTTCCTTCCCCAGGGAGGAGCAGCACAAGAGCACACCACAGGAATCTGCTGGGTTTGGAGACTCAAAATAAGGTCATGTGCCAGAGACAGAAACACTGGGTCACAGGCCAAGTGAGCATGGAATGTGGCCAGAGACCAAGGAGACAGGAGTGATTGACTGCTTTCCTCTGAGGGCACACTGAGGAATGGGGCCCTGAGTTCTTGGCTTCTCCAGGGCCAGAGACTGGAAAGCAAGCATTTTCATTCCTGTCTTCCAAAGCTCTATGAAAAGGTTTCAGGAAACAAAATCTACCAAGAGCAAACCCGAGCAGATTACTTAGCCTGGCCCCTGGGAAGAGCAGTATAATTCCACCTCAGGCAAAGAAATTTAAAAATCACTACAACAGGCCCTGCCCCATAAGACCCATAAGAACATCCGGCCAAGACCAAGTTTACTGATCAATGAGAACTACAAAACTCCAGCATTAGGGGAATATAACACATAGGATTCATGGCTTTTCCCCCCCCATGGTTCTTTAGTCTCTCAAAGTTAATTTTTTTAATTTTCTTTTTTTTCTTCTCCTATTTTCTTTTAATTTTTCATCTTTCCTTTTTCAGCCAACATCTTAACTTATTAATTTCTTTTTTAAAGTCTTTTTTAACTTTCATTTTTACAGTCATGTTCTATTCCTTCATTGTATTTAACCTGATTTTTTGTATATACATGTTTTTCTTTCTTTAGAATTTTGGGATAGGGCATCTGGGTGGCTCAGTGGGTTAAGCCTCTGCCTTCGGCTCAGGTTATGATCTCAGGGTCCTGGGATTGAGTCCCGCATCAGGCTCTCTGTTTTGTTTTTTTTTTTTTTTTTTTTTTTTCTGTTTAACATGGAGCCTGCTTCCCTCTCTCTCTGCCTACTTGCGATCTCTCTCTCTGTCAAATAATCAAATAAAATCTTAAAGAAAAAAAAAGATTTAAAATTTCAGCATACAGTTTCTTCTAACAGACCAAAATATACCTAAATCTAGTGTATGGCTTTGTTCTAGTCTCCTGCCTGGTCACATTCTCTCCTTTTCTTTTTTCAATAAACTTCTTATCAATTCCTTTTCTAAAATCTTTTTTGATTTTCGTATGTAGAGTCTTATTTCATCCTTTCATTGTATTTACACTTGTGTGTGTGTGTATGTATATATAGAAATATATAAAAATATATATAGATATATACATACACACATATATATATGAAAGAACAAGAAACAGTACTGATTGCCATGTACCTGATCAATATGGAGATTAGTTTGATGTTGGAGCTAGAGTTCAAAATGATGATTCTAAAGATACCAGCTGGGATTGAAAAAAGCATTGTAGGTACCAAAGTATCCCTTTCTGGAGAAATAAAAGAACTAAAATCTAACAAAGTTGAAATCAAAAAGGCTATTAATGAGGTGCAATAAAAAAAAAAAAAAAAAAAAAGGAGGCTCCAACTGCAGGATAAACAAGGCAGAAGAGAGAATTAGTGATATAGAAGACCAAATGATGGAGAATAAAGAAGCTGAGAACAAGAAAGATAAAGAACTACTGGATCATGAGGGGAGAATTTGAAAGATAAGTGATACCATAAGACCAAATAATATTAAAATAACTATGATCCCAGAAGAAGAAAGAGATGGGGGCAGAACTTATACTGGAGCAAATTATAACAGAGGACTTCCCTAATTTGGGGAAGGAAACAGGCATAAAAATCTAGGAGGCACAGAAAACCCCCCACAAAATCAATAAAAATAGATCAACACCCCTTCATCTAATACTAAAACTTACAATTCTCAGAGACAAAGAGAAAATCCTGAGAGCAGTTCAGGACAAGAGGTCTGTAACCTATAATGGTAGAAACATTAGATTAATAGCAGACCTACCCACAGAGACCTAGAAGGTCAGAAGAGACTGGCATGATATATTCAGAGCACTAAACAAGAAAAATGTGCAGCCAAGAATACTATATCCACCTAGACTGTCATTGAAAACAGAAGGAGAGACAAATAGCTTCCAGGACAAACAAAAACTAAAAGAATTTGCAAACACCAAATCAGCCCTACTGGAAATACTGAAAAGGGTCCTCTAAGCAAAGAGAGAGCCTAAAAGTAACATAGAGTGGAAAGGAACAGAGACAATATACAGTAACAGTCACCTTACAGGCAATACAATGGCACTAAATTAATATCTTTCAATAGTTACCTTGAATGTAAATGGGCTAAATGCCCCAATCAAAACATACAGGGTATCAGGTTGGATAAAAAACAAAAAAACAAAAATCAAGATCCATCGATACCCTGCCTCCAAGAGACTCATTTTAGACCCAAAGACACCTCCAGATTTAAAGTGATGGAGTAGAAAATCATTTGCCATGCTAATAGACATCAAAAGAAAGCTGGGGTAGCAATCCTTATATCAGAGGAATGGAACATTCTCCAGAATAGATCCAATGGGTATCAAAAGATTTGAAGATATTATAATTATAAATATATATTTATAATTATATTATAATTTTATAATTATTTATAATTATTATAATTTTCTCTGTATATTTTCAGAGAACAGTGCTCTGAAACTAGAACTCAATCACAAGAGGAAAGTTGGAGAGAACTCAAATATATGGAAACTAAAGAGCATCCTACTAAAGAATGAATGGGTCAACCAGGAAATTAAAGAAGAATTTTTAAAAATCATGGAAGCAAACGAAAATGAAGACACAGCTATTCAAAATCTTTGGAACAGAGCAAAGGTAGTCCTGAGAGGAAAGTACATAGCAATACAAATCTTTCTCAAGAAACAAGAAAGGTCTCAAACATACAACCTAATACTATACCTAAAGAAGTTGGAGAAAGAACAGCAAAGAAACCCAGCAGGAGAAGAGAAATAAAAAAGAGCAGAAATCAATGAAATAGAAACCAAAAAAACAGTAGAACAGATCAATGAAATTAGGAGCTGGCTCTTTGAAAAAATTAATAAGATCAATAAACCCCTGGCCAGACTTATCAAAAAGAAAAGAGAAAGGACTCAAATTAATAAAATCATGAATGAAAGAGGAGAGCTCACAACCAACACCAAAGAAATACAAACAATTATAAGAACATATTATGAACAACTATACGCCAGCAAATCTGACAATCTGGAAGAAATGGATACATTCCTAGAGGCCTATGAACTACCAAAAATGAACCAGGATGAAATAGAAAACCTGCATAGACCCATTACCACTAAGGGGATTGAAGCAGTCATCAAAAAAATGTCCCAAAAAACAAGAGCCCAGGGCCAGATGGCTTCCCAGGTGAATTCTACCAAACATTTAAAGAATTAATGGGGCACCTGGGTGGCTCAGTAGGTTAAGCTTCTGCCTTTGGCTTGGGTCATGGTCTTGGGGTCCTGGGATCGAGCCCTGCATCAGGCTATCTGCTCAGCAGGGAGCTTGCTTCCCCCTCTCCCTCTGCCTGCCTCTCTGCCTACTTGTGAGCTCTTTCTTTCTGACAAATAAATAAATAAAATATTTTTAAAAAAATTTTTAAAAAGAAGAAATATTTATTCTCCTGAAACTGTTCCAAAAAACAGAACTGGAAGGAAAACTGCCAAACTCATTTTATGAGGCCAACATTACCTTGATTCCAAAACCAAAGACCCCATCAAAAAGGAGAATTACAGACCAATATCCCTGATGAACACGGATGTAAAAATTTTCACCAAAATACCAGCCAATAGAATCCAACAGTACATTAAAAGGATTATTCACCATGACCAAGTGGGATTTATTCCTGGGCTGCAAGTTTGGTTTAACATCCACAAATCAATCAATGTGATAGAATACATTAATAATAGAAAGAACCATATGATACTCTCAATAGAAGCAGATCAAGCATTTGATGGAGTACAGCATCCTTTCTTGATCAAAATCCTTCACAGTGTAGGGGTAGAAGGTACACACCTCAATATCATAAAAGCCATCTATGAAAACCACAGCAAATACATTTCTCAATGGGGAAAAACTGAGAGCTTTCTCCCTGTAGTCAGGAACATGTCAGGGATGTCCACTATCACCTCTGCTATTCAACCTAGTACTAGAAGTCCTATCCTCAACAATCAGACAGCAAAAAGAAATAAAAGGCATCCAAATCAGCAAAGAAGTCAAACTCTCACTCTTTGCAGATGATATGAAACTTTATGTGGAAAACCCAAAAGACCACACCAAAACTGCTAGAACTCATACAGGAATTCAGTAAAGTGTCAGGATATAAAATCAACTGCACAGAAATAAGTTGCATTTCTATATACCAACAACAAGACAGAAGAAAGAGATATAAAGGAGTTGATCCCATTTACAACTACACCCAAAACCATAAGATACCTGGGAATAAACCTAACCAAAGAGGCAAAGAATCTGTACTCAGAAAACTATAGAATACTCATGAAAGAAATTGAGGAAGACACAAAGAAATGGAAAAATGTTCCATGCTCATGGATTAGAAGAACAAATATTGTGAAAATGTCTATGCTACATAGAACAATCTACACATTTAATGAAATCCTTATCAATATACCATCAACTTTTTCAAAGAAATGGAACAAATGATCTTAAAATTTGTATGGACGCAGAAAAGACCCCTAATAGAGGAATGTCGTAAAAGAAAACCACACCTGGTGGCATCACAATTGCAGACTTCAAGATCTATTACAAAACTGTAATCATCAGGACAGTAAGGTCCTAGCCACAAAATAGACACATAGATCAATGGAACAGAATAGAGAGCCCAGAAATGGGCCCTCAATTCTATGGTCAACTAATCTTCAACAAAGCAGAAAAGAATGTCCAATGGAAAAAAGACAGTCTCGTCAACAAATGCTGTTGGGAAAACTGGAGAAATCATAGGGGACAAAAGGGAGCCACATGCAAAAGAATGAAACTTGACCATTTCCTTATACCATACACAAAAATAGACTCAAAATGGATGAAAG
Source organism: Mustela nigripes (assembly GCF_022355385.1). Taxonomy (NCBI): domain Eukaryota; kingdom Metazoa; phylum Chordata; class Mammalia; order Carnivora; family Mustelidae; genus Mustela; species Mustela nigripes. The sequence continues at coordinate 190,174,882 of NC_081558.1, forward strand.
ACCTCAATGTGAGACAGGAATCCATCAAAATCCTTGAGGAGAACATAGGCAGCCACCTCTTTGACCTCAGCTGCAGCAACTTCTTCATAGAAACATTGCCAAAGGCAAAGGAAGCAAGGGCAAAAATGAACTACTGGGACTTCATCAAGATCAAAAGCTTTTGCACAGCAAAGGAAACAGTCAACAAAACTAAAAGACAACCAACAGAATGGGAGAAGGTATTTTCAAATGACATGTCAGACAAAGGGCTAGTATCCAAAACCTATAAAGAACTAATCAAACTCAACACCAAAAGAACAAATAATCTAATCAAGCAATGGGCTTGATTGTTTGCCAAAATGTCTGTTCATGTTGGTAAACAAGACATCCAGATGGCCAAAAGAAAAAGTGCTCAACATCACTCAGCATCAGGGAAATACAAACCAAAACCTCAATAAGATACCACCTCACGTCAATTAGAATGGCTAAAATGAGGAAGTCAGGAAATGACAGATGTTGGCAAGGTTCTAGAGAAAGGGGAATCCCCCTACATTGCTGGTGGGAATGTAAGCTGGTGTAGCCACTGTGGAAAACGGTACAGAGGTTCCTCAAAAAGTTGAAAATAGAGCTACTCTATGACCCAGCAATTGCACTATTGGGTATTTATCCCAAAGATACAAACGTAGTGATCTGAAGGGACATGTGCACCCTGATGTTTATACCAGCAATGGCCACAATAGCCAAATTATGGAAAGGGCTTAGATGTCCATCAACAAATGAATGGTTAAAGAAGATGTGGGGTGTGTGTGTGTGTGTGTGTGTGTGTGTAGGTATATTATGCAGCCATGAAAAATGCAATCTTACCATTTGCAACAATGTAGATGAAACCGGAGGGTATTGCACTAAACAAACTAAGTCAATCAGAGAAAGACAATCATCATATAATCTCACTGATATGTGGAATTCAAGGAAGAATGCAGAGGATCATAGAGAAAAAAAAGGGACAAAATGAAAGCAAGATGAAACCAGAGAGGAAGACAAATCAGAGACTCTTAATCTCAGGAAACAAACTGAGGGTTTGCTGGAGTGGAGGGGGGTGGGTGAATGGGGTGGCTGGCTGATGGACAATGGGGAGGTTATGTGCTATGGTGAGTGCTGTGAATTGTATAAGACTGATGAATTTCAGACCTGTACCCCTGAAATAAATAAATAATACATTATATGTTAACCAATAACCAAAAAAAAAAAAAAAAAAAAAAAGGAAAGAAAGAAAGAAAGAAAAGAAAGATTCTGTTCCCACCATATATACACCTGATGTCATCCCTTCCTCTGGAATGGGAATGCAGACTATCAATATGATGGGATATTACTCCCCCTAGGTTACTTTGTAAAGGCAAAGGTAAAAGAGATCTTGAAGAATTATTTAAATATCTAACAAATTGAGTTTAAACTAATCCAAAGAGGATTATCTACACAGGACTGTTCTAATCAGGTAAATTCTATAACAGAGGTCAGAAATAATTGAAGCAGCAGAGACACTCTAGATTAAGGAACTGGCGAGCAAAAAAGAATTCATTTAGTGCAAGAATTTAGAGGACCTTGAGAAAAGAGTGAAGACACAGGGGATTTTTGCTGATGATGGAATCTGATTTTCAGAATGCAAATCTGAGGAAAGAAAAGATGTGAAATAGCTGCCATGTAGGGGGAAAATGTGAACCTGCAAATGGAACATAAGATAAGATTTCAGGTTTGTGATCATGAATTTTTAAAATGAAAGCAACCAGACTTATTAATTGCATTAGTTTTTGTTTTGTTTTTTGTTTGTTTGTTTGTTTGTTTGTTTTTACTGTTAAGCTACAGTTGTGGAAAAGTAAGAGTTTGGGTGGATCCAGAGTTGGAGTTGTAGGTGCACATAAGATGAAGGAGAAAAAGGCAAGCAAGAGGAACTGTAAGAGACTGAGCATAAGGATAGAAATCTAATCTGTGTACATTATAAACCAGGATTAAAGCTGATGGACCAAGAGAAATAAATAGTGGGATCAATGGAATTAAAGTTCCAATTCATTGAAATAATTTTTCCAGGAGGACTCCTTGAGTGAGAGTGTAATAACGCAGACATCCATGCTATCTCCAGCCTTGAGGTAAGAACGGGGAAAAGGGCAATGGTTTCCACCAGGAAGGCTGCAGGGTTGACACTGACATCAGGAATTCAAGCCAGCACTGGGATAAGAAACAGATTATAGAAGACACAGGGAATCCTATAGCAGGCTCTATTAATTGTCCTACAGCTTTCCCTTATAATCTGCTCTCTCATAATATATTAACATTGTAACTAGCAGATCCATTATTTGGTTCAGGGGCCAGTGGTTCTCAAATGGGGAGATAGGGATGTGATTTTGACTCTCACTCCGTGGGTAGTTCAGAGACATGTTTAGATGTCGCAAGCTTAGAAGAGGGAACAGGTAAGTGAGTTTGCTAGCTTGCTATTTTCTAGGCAGAGGCCAGGAATGCTGCTAAGCATCAGAAAGTGCACAGGGGGCACGAGGGTGGCTCAGTGGGTTAAGCCTATGTCTTTGGCCCAGGTCATGATCTCAGGGTCCTGGGATCGAGCCCCATATCAGGCTCTCTGCTCAGCAGGGAGCCTGCTCTGTCTTCTCTCTCTGCCTGCTTCTCTGCCTACTTGTGATCTCCATCTGTCAAATAAGTAAATAAAATTAAAAAAAAAAAAAAAAGAAAGAAAGAAAGTGCACAGGAAAATGTCCACAATTATCCTACCCCAAATGAGAAACCCTATTTTGAACTTCCCCTGACAATCCTGATCAATCCAACGTTATTTAAAGCTGTAGGTAACCATGTTATGATCCAAATTCTCTTTCTTCAAAATTTTTTATGTTGGAACTCTAATTCCAAATGAAACTGTATTTGGAAATAGGGCCATAAGAGAGGTAATTAACATTAAATGAGGTCATGAGGTATGGGGCCCTGACCCAATTCTCTGCCTGTGTGTGCATACAGAGGAAAGACCACGTGAGGATACAGTGGCAAGAAGACAGCCATCTGCAAGCCAGGAACCAATCGTGATGGCACCTTGATTTGGCCTTCTGAGATCCAGACTGTGAGAAAATAAACTTCTGTTGTTTAAGCCACTCAGCCTGTGATATTTTGTTATAGCATTCCTAGCAAACTAATATACCATATAAAACAGTCTGGCTTAGGAGATTCAAGGAGAAGAGTGCTAAAGAGATTTCTGGGAAAGCACTTGCTTTTTCCAGAAAAGGCGACAAATGTGTCTGGAGCTTCCTTTTGCTTACCCCCTTTTCCTATGGTGCTGTAGCCAGTATGCATCCCAGATAAGCAAATATTGTCCAATTTCAGAAAATTCTGAGACATCCACTCTAACTCAGCAGCCTATCTGAGCTCTTTTTAATGTAAAAAAAAATTAAATAAAAAATAAAAACAAATCGCCTTTGAGTTGCAAAATTAGCCAAAATAATTCCTAATACATATCTGTTGTTGTTGTTGTTTTTCCTTTACTTGGGGGGGGGACCAACAGTTTCCTGTTGAGGTGTATTCTGGTATTATCCAAGTATTTTCCTACATATCTTCAAATAGAAATAAAAATGGCAGCAGATAGAGAAAAGAGTCAAGATGCTGGCGAAAAAGAAATATGTATTTTCCGTTTCCAGAGGAAAAAAGATGTTTTCTGTATTTCTGCATTAGAGAAAGCACAAAAGCTATTAAGCTGACTTATAGTTTAATTTCTGTCTACAACAGGATTAGAGTGAGAAGTTGAGCTTCTTCTCTTACTGATTTTAACTCTTAGTTTCTTTCTTTTTTTCTTTTTTTTTAAGATTTTATTTATTTGTGGGGCACCTGGGTGGCTCAGTGGGTTAAAGCCTCTGCTTTCGGCTCAGGTCATGATCCCAGGGTCTTGGGATCAAGCCCTGCATCGGGCTCTCTGCTCAGAGGAGAGCCTGCTGCCCCCCAGACCCCCAACCTGCCTCTCTGCCTACTTGTGATCTCCATCTGTCAAATAAATTAATAAAATCTTAAAAAAAAAAAGATTTTATTTATTTGTGAGAGAAAGACAGAGCCTGAGATGGGGGAGGGGCAGAGGGAGAAAGACAAATAGACTGAGTATAGAGCCTGTTTTAGGGGGAACCCGCTAACCTGATATCATGACCTGAGCCAAAGTCAGATGCTTAACTGACTGAGCCACCCAAGAACTCTTTAACTCTTAGTTTCTAATTTCATATTTGTAACCACAAATTATTGATAGCAAAGTCTGAATTCTTCTTTATGTATAAATGTTATAAAATTTATATATAAATGTTATAAAATTTATAAAGTACTTATTATAAAGTACATGCGCTTATCTCATTATGAATGGCATGTATGAAGAAATGTTTCTATCTGACCCTCTACTTGTGAACATTTTTAAAAATTTTTATTCACTGCTAATAAAACTCCAAATCTATTCTTCATTCCTTTTGGTATTTTTCAATACAGATCAAGCTTGCTAGATAAGTTTAAACTTCAGTTTTGCTATTTGGAGCATTCTCTATCAAATGAATATATAGCCTAATTATATTTTTCTACTCCATAATAAAATAAATGATGAAAAGTTAATATTCAGGCTATATATTTTTTTATTAGCCATATTTACCAATGGTAAGGGCAGGATACCAAAAAGAAATACATAATATAAGCCTGATGATTCACAGACCTGTACCCCCTGAGCAAATAATACATTATATGTTAATAAAAATAATTAATAAAAAAAGAAATACGAAATAATGTCTAACACATGAGAGACTCAAACATAATTTGTGCTTTTTAGTAACAAAGCAAACCCAACAATTGAGAATTAAGAAAATCAAATGTTTTCCTAAATTGTTAGAAACTCACCCATAATATTTTTATTTTTGCCTTGGGGCACATGGGTGGCTCAGTCAGTTGAGTATCCAACTACTGGCTTCTTCTCAGGTGATAATCTCAGGGTCATGAGATCGAACTCCACGTGGGCTCTGCACCAAGTCTATTTAAAACTCTCTCTCTCTCTGCCCCTCCCCTCCAAACAAATAAATATTTTTAAAATATATATTTTTTATTTTACCTTAAAGAACTGCCAAATCTTTGATAAAGAGAAATCCGCCCAAAATTAGATATCAATTCTCAGAAAGCCTACATCATACTTGGGAACACACCTACTCTGGAAAAGATCTATGTGTCCTTCATGGAAATGGCCAGAAGCAGCCACCACTAATTGTAATCCTATCTTCCATCAACAACTTTACAGCACTTTAAATACATGCACTGAACCAAATCTCAGTATCAAAAAGGGATGATTTCAGGGCACCTGGGTGGCTCAGTGGGTTAAGCCGCTGCCTTCGGCTCAGGTCATGATCCCTGGGTCCTGGGATCGAGTCCCGCATCGGGCTCTCTGCTCACCAGGGAGCCTGCTTCCCTCTCTCTCTCTCTGCCTGCCTCTCTACTTGTAATCTCTGTCTGTCAAATAAACAAATAAAATCTTTAAAAAAAAAAAAAGGGATGATTACAAATTCAATTCTCATATAAAGATACATTGTCAGATTCTATAAGTACTTAAAATAGCACCAGAACTCAGCCCAGTAGGAATTACAATCATAGTTAACATCTGAATATTTATAGTAGCTTCATGTTCCATGAGTCTATTCCATTTATCAGCTTGTTTGAACCTTTATCAGTTTTATGAACCTGGTATTTTATGAGCCCATTTTATCCAGAGCTGGGATTTAAAACTGGGGTGGGAGGCGGGGTGGGGGGTCCTGTTCCAGACTCTGTCTCTTAATAACCACCTTCATTGCGTCTTGCACAACACAACTTCATAGTTATATGATAGCTATTATAGCTAAAATGATTAAAGATTTCCTGAGCATATAATAGCAAGACAAAAACTAAAATCCAAGCAGCCTGCAATCCAGTGCTATTGCCTTTCCTTTAGAGAAATTCCTTGATGTACAAATGTACTATGTACAATGCAACTTGACTCTAATCCATTACGAACAGTAAAAATTAAACAGCATTGTTTGACATCTAAGAATCCATGAAATCTAATGACAGTATGAGATAATCCATGCGTCTATTAAGAAGTCTGAAGTAAGCACTGTTTTCTTTTTTGATAAATTTCCATGAATTAGAGACTTCTTAAGTCTTTAATTGTACAAAAAGTAAAGAAAAAAAGCGTCCGCAGGTTTGAACACTGGCCACACCCAGGAAGGGCTTTATCTTCTAGAATGTGCCTCTCCTTGGCAGTTCCTCAGCCTCCTGCTTCTGGTCTTAATTTTTCCCGCTTTTCCCCCTTCTTCCATCATTTGCCTAGGTCCAAACGTGGTGTGTTTATAGAACATGTATCAGCAAAGATTTGCTCACTCATTTGTACCCCTATAAATCTATAATCCTGTTTCCACCGACTTCCTTGACAGGATCAAAGCATCCATGAAATTCTTCCATATATAAATAATATGTTTTATTTCATTTTCATACTAACAAATATTGAGAAAGATAAAGAACTTTTAAAAACTGCATTGCAGACTATTGCCAAGATTAAGACAGAGAATGCAATGATAGGAAAGTGAGAGGATAGGAAATGAGAAGGAAAAACAAGAAGAGGTGAGGTAGTTTTTTGTTAAAGATCTTATTTATTTATTTGATGGACAGAGATCACAAGCAGGCAGAGAGGCAGGCAGAAAGAGAGGGGGAAGCAGGCTCCCCGCTGAGCAGAGAGCCTGATTCGGGACTTGATCCCAGGACCCCGGGATCGTGACCTGAGCCGAAGGCAGAGGCTTTAACCCACTGAGCCACCCAGGGGCACCGAGGTGAGATAGTTTTTAAAAATGTTTTGCAAAAATGGTTACAAATGGCCACAGGGTACATTTAGGTATTTTCTTTGAGGGGTGGGGATGTTACCAACCATTTTCATCTAATCACATTTAGTAGTCTTGGACTTCACTATGGAAGATAAAATAAATATTACTATTCACTTTCAAAAAATGAGGAAATAGGGCACAAAGATAATGATGAAAGCCAGAAGTCTTAAAGCTAAAACACACTATAAGTAAGACTTAAATGCAGGTCTCAAACTCCAAAGTCTGCTCTTTCCCCCAGAATCACACTGTACCTAGATGCTTCAGCTTTAGGCTTAAAAACAAATGGATAAAATCTTGATAAAAAGACTTCTTTTTATTTTCCCCTGTAACTTCCTTGAGTTACTATTCACAGGTTCCAAGACGCAAAAATGCAAAGGTTAGTATGAGGAAGTTAAATATGGATAAGTGATTTTTTAAAAAGATTTTATTTATTTATTTGACAGACAGAGATCACAAGTAAGCAGAGAGGCAGGCAGAGAGAAAGGGGGAAGCAGGCTACCTGCTGAGCAGAGAGCCCAATGCGGGGCTCGATCCCAAGACCCCAGGACCATGACCTGAGCTGAAGGCAGAGGCTTAACCCACTGAGCCACCCAGGCACCCGGATAAGTGATATTTTTGAATGAACAGAGGACTGAAACTTGGGGAGTGTCTACCTGGTAAACATCAACAACTCAGGGATGCCTAATTAGCTTGAAAAATTGAGTTTATTAGAATATAGCTTTTACTTCACATAGGAAATACAGACTTCTACTCAGAGGAATAAAGAGAGTAAGAATTTCTTGAGTTCTATTTCTAATGAATTATATTTAGGTAAATGGGTAAAAAAAATCTCTATCTATCTATCTCTAGTTATATTCATACACAAAATTTTCTGGTTTCATAGACTACAATGTCTCTTCTATATAAACATCAATTTTATTTTGCTATCAAAAAATACAGCTAATCACAAACATTGAGGCAAAATAATGAATAGTAAGTTCATTGGGGTCATGACAAACTACTAATCGGCCTCCTTCATAGTTATCACCTGATCTGGATAACATCTCAGTGGCTGTTAAGTTTAATACCATGGTGTCTGATGAGAACACCTGGGTTCAGAGCCCACAGGTTATATATTCTGATACAGCTGTTTTCTCTTACGCCTGTATTTCTAAATTAACAATTCACATAAACTTATAAAGGTTTATAAGAACTTAAAAATTGCTATTTCTAGTATGTGGAATAGGGGGAAAAAAAAGATTCCAAGGTTAGAAAGTTCTTTTGCTTATTACATAGGGAAAATCATTTTTTCACCAGCTCTCCAAATAAAAACCTTATGATTTCAAAGCCAGTTTTTCTCTTCCTTACAAGTTACCAAATCAAAGCACCTCAAATCATCTACCACAGGAATTGTAGGACTGCTTTGATTTTAAAAATAAAGAGAGGGATTTTGGAACAAAATTGTGCTGTGAAAAATGAAAATAATTTTTTTTTTATTTTTAAGCCACAGCTGTATGACAAGGTCATTTTCACCAAGTTAAAGAGGCACTAAAAATTACTTTTGAAAGCCAGCTGTAACTGTAGATAATGCTCATCTCAACAAGGAAGCTGATGGGCAGTATGGGATCCTGATGAAAGCCAGGGAACTTTTCCCTATAAAAATGTACATACATTCAACATTTTGTGTCTAATTTCCAGAGAGTCCTGGGGCCCAAAGGAAGCCCATCCAATTCCACAGGTTAAAAACCCTGAAAATGAAAAACACGACTGCTCTTCAGTTTGGAGTGGCTGAACTGTGAAGTAAATTAACTGCAAGTATGGCAATAAATACGACCACCCAAGGAATTATTCATTTTCTTTCCCATAATCTGAAGATCTCCAACAATGCATATGAATGTTAAAAATGCAACTGGGTCTAAATCCTTTAATTGATTCATGTAGGGATGCATCAACCAGTCTGAGTAAAATGGCTTTACCTTAGTTTCCTTACATATCTGGTTGAAATGGGCCCACGAGCTTAGTGATAAGTACAGATCTATTTTTTGTACTTTTCCAGAGACAAATTCTTTCACTATCTGATAAATCCTTCCCTTTTGCTGTAATATATTCATAAATGAAGTTTCATAAAATTCATAAATAGCTAAAGTACTTCAGATATTGAGGTCTATCATTTTCCTCTTAAGAATTCTAACACATTCCTCCCTCTACTTTCTATTCATAGACATCTAGAAAGGTCTTTTTAAGTCTCTAATAGTTGTGTGTGTGTTAGTTAATAATTTCCTCTACTTCCCCACTGCAGAATGATTCTAACTCCATGAATTCCAGTTCCATTTTCCTAGAGAATATGTTTTCTCTCTCTTTTTTTTAAAGATTTTATTTATTTATTTGACAGAGAGAGAGATCACAAGTAGGCAGTAGGCAGAGAGGCAGGCAGAGAGAGAGGAGGAAGCAGGCTCCCCGCTGAGCAGAGAGCCCGATGCAGGGCTCGATCCCAGGACCCTGGGATCATGACCTGAGCCGAAGGCAGAGGCTCAACCCACTGAGCCACCCAGGCGCCCTGAGAATATGTTTTCTCAAAGGATGCCGGTGACATCCTGATCCCTAAATCCATACATCCATTCAGTCTCCATTTGGTTCAGCTTCGGAACCATATACTTTTAAGAATCTGGGCTTAAAGTCACAGGAAACAAGATTTTCCTCTTAACTCTTTCCCTGATCAGCCTCAGATAATGCAGGTTCTTTTGGAAACCTAACTGAAACAATGCACAGAGAAAGGGATAAAAATGTGAGATGATAAATCATTTCTTTCAAGTGTCTTGAGTTTTTTGACACCAGATAATTTTAATCGCTTTGTTTCTCCAGCCATTTTTTGTCTCCTATTTTTCCTCTCTTCCTTAAATGTTCAAATTCTTAGAGTTGTTCTTGTAGTTCCCTTTTCATTCTATACTTTACATCATTCCTTCCTGATTATCTCACCTCTTTGCATGGATTTAATATATGCCTTTAATAGTGACCTCTAAACCTGTATCACTGGCATTGAATTAATAATCTCCAATTCAGCTCTTGCATTTCTTCCTACAGATTTGTCTACAGATGTCCCACAATGGCCTCAGCTCAGCATATTAAAAACAGAATGTACCTCTTTCCCAGCAAGTCTGCTCTTCCCGTATTTAGTTAATGGCATCAGCATGGTCCTCCTTAACTCAGTTGAGCATCTGATCTCTACCATGCTCTCATCTCCACACTCAATTAGTTGTCAAATTCTGTGGGTCCTCCCCTCCCAATCCTTCCTGGGTGTTTCCCCTGGGACATTCAATGGACACCTAATTATTCTCATTGCCTGGGGTGTCTTCTGCCACCCCAGATCAGCCATTGAGCTGATCCACTCAGCTACTAAATGGTTGACCCCCTTCCAGTTTCCGTATGCTTTATGCAATGCTTAAAACTTTTGACCTTCTTAGTCATTCATTTAACCAATGTGTATCAGTGCCTTCTATGGAAGAGGCATCTTCAGGGACTGAGGATACAAAAGTTGGCAAAATTCATCACATCCCTCCCCTCAGAGTAAAATGTTGAATTCAGATTCTCAGGGACTTTAATTCACATTCAATTCTTTTTTTTATTTGCTGAACATCCTTCATGAAAAACCTCAATTGGACAAAGCTACTCTCCTCCTACTCCCACCCAAACCAACCTTGAGATGTTTCATTTAGCCACAGGTGGTCTCTCCACTGGGACTCAGATACTGCTTAGCTCTGAAAATCTAGTTACAACCTCTTGCTTATTCCATAGAGCCTAAATACTTTGCTTTAACTTCTAAAATAAGACATAATCAGATATGTTAACTAGCTTTTCAAATTATTATTATTTTTAAGAGTTTATTATTTATTTGACAGAATGAGTGAGAGAGAGAGAGAGACAGAGGAGCATGGGCACAAGCACAGGGAATGGCAGGCAGGCAGAAGCAGGCTCCCAGCTGAGCAAAGAGCCCGATATGGGACTCATTCCCAGGACTCTGGGATCCTGACCTGAAACAAAAGCAGCTGCTTAACCAACTGAGCCACCCAGGCACCCCTCAAATTATTTTCTAACTTAAGTCTCTTCTTTTATTTTGTGATTTTTTGAAACATTACTAGTTGCCTTTCCCCAAGGTTTTGGTTTTGGGGGTTTGTTTGTTTGTTTTGGTATTTTTGTTTGTTTGTTTGCTTTTTGCTTTTCCACAAAACTCCCTGTGATTAGAATTCTGTCAGAATTATACATATTTTTAAGGCCCAAACTGGTTATCACTTCTGTTTAAATCATTTCTTGGTCAGTAAATACAGAGGAATGTCTTTTTTAATGTCTGAAATGAATATATATATCACACATATATATATGTATGATATATATATATATGGATCTTGTCAATTTTCTAAGTTAAAGTTGAGGGCTTAATTGTTTTGGTAATGGTCTTATCCTCCCCCCATTACAATACAACAGTTCTTATTGTCATTTCTGCTGTGTACATTCCATAAAGTCCTGATACAAAGACCAGTAATGAAGATATGATATCATCATCAAAATATCAATTCATCAATCTTCCTTTTCTCCCACCCTCAAACTAGAATGGGCATCTTGACACACTGAAGCATAATAGGGAATACAATGAAATTATAAGATTAAAAAAAAAATCTAAGTATTCTCCCCAGGATCACCACTAACTACTTCTCTAACTTTGGACAGACTTTTCAACATGTAGACCTGCGGAGGAAGACATCCTGTTAACAGGGAAGAGTCTGAGGAAAGGCACAGGTAATTTACTGACAGGATGTTTATGAGGTAGAAGTTTGAAGGGTGGGCTCCAAAGGGACAAAAGTATTTGAGCCTTGATTTTACCACTCATTATTAGTGTTACCTTGGCAATTTCACCATTTTGGGCTTACTTCCACATCAGTAAAATGAAGATAATAACAAGATAGTGTGAAGATTTCATCCGATAATGAAAATAAAGCAAATGAAATAGTGTCTGGAATATAGTACTCTCGCTATTATTATCCTTGAGCTTTGTGTTTGTTTTGTTTTGTTTTGTTTTTACTGCCCCAAAGACTGGAAATGGTGTAGTTGATCTTCGACTTTTTATTTATCCAGCTCCTGTACTCTAATGCGGTAATATGAAAATAGGTTTAAGTTATTCCAAATATTTTATGTTCAACCATGTCATAACTGCTCTATAGAAACACACTTCATCTTTCACTTATGTTCTCCAAATTGAGATCATCTGTAAAGCTTACTTTTACTTCATTACTGTCAGCTGATATAGTAAAAAGTTGCTTGATCAAGGCACAATAAAATATAGCCCGTATCCATTATTATTAAGGAGAAAAAGCCAAAATGGTGCCGTAAGTTGGCTATTTATATCGGTTTTATTGCTCAAATAAATTAGAATGAAATTTAACAAGACAGACATATGGCATTTGACTCTATAAGGACCATGAAGAAGATTCAGTGAGGGTAGTTTTGTAACAAGCTCTTAAGCCTTGGATACACATCCAGCCGATGCTTAGGAGAATATGGCCATTCCCATTACTTGGAAACAAACTTCTCAAATGTTTTACCTGACATTTTTCTTGTTAAATTTAACAGAGAGTAATAAACAATATTGGTTCTTGAGTGCAGACTATGCTTCAGGGACTCTTTATCTTTTATAACTGTATATTTCAAGAGGTGTTCTAAAGTTTTTATAAATGCTTTTTACTTCACAGGTGCTTGAGGCTGGAAGGGATCCTGAGAGGTCATCACCCTGCCCTAAGGCAGAGTGAACCTAAAGTCTCTTAAAGGAAAAAAGATGAAGAATTTAAATATTCCACTACTCTTCTGAAGGACGACCCTCCTCGACCCCCTGTCCCTGCTCCCACAAACCAAAACCCACCTCGGTACAGGTATGCGCACAAGAGCAAAGCTAATTTAATTTCTGTATTTTAATTGAGACATAGCAAGCTTCAGATGTGATGATTAATTTAAATACAGAAAATAATCCTTAATAGAAAAAGTCTCAATATTGGAATGTCTATTATTATCATCATTAAATTCGGTTATTACTTTTCAAACATAATGATCTAATTAGGTTTAAATATTCGTGCATTTCACATTAGTAGATATTCCTCTGAATAGAGTGTTGTCCCAAATTTTATCACTTTAACAAAAAAAGAAACTGTTGCTTAGCAATAAGGAAAGACAAAGGCTTAAAAATGCATCTCAAAAGCATATTGTAGTCAACCATAGGAAGTCAGAGTAAATGATGATATCTAAAGGAATGCTTGAATGTGGAAACTCAATGAGAACAGAACTGTTTCCTATTAGCTGTAACAGCAGGGTTTGTTATCATTTAAATACACGCTCTAATACACTTAGTGTTTTGTGCTACATTTAACAAGATTAAGTGAACACACACTGTTTCAACTCAAATCTTTATCGGAAATCAGAGGCAAGCCTCATTTCTTGCCAAAACATTCTCTTGTGGCTCATTCTTGGAGCAAATTCCATATAAGTAAATTTGTTTACCCAGGTGGACCACTGACCAATTAAAGGATTTTCCTTTCAGGTAACTCTGTTTTACTGAACTTTGAAAACTTCATCTGAAAATTCTAAAAAATAGATGCATCTGATATGCTATAAAGACTATAATTTGTAATAAAATGAAAAGGGCATTCAAATCTAGCAAAGAATTAAAATAAGGATAAACTCTCAGAGTTCTTACATGATTTCACTATAATGCTACAAATAATTAGATTCTGAGGAAAACTAGTAGATATTAGATAGCTTACTCAAAAGAACAAAGTGTCTCCTTGTCTCATGCTTTAATTTCCCCCTTGTTGAAAAAGCTTGAACTGCCTGAAGTAAGAGTCCAGGAACATACAAAAGAGGCGCCCACATGTCAACTTTCAGATAATCTTACTAAAAACTTTAGCCCATCATATCATCCTAGACATCAGATTCCTTTTTAAAGGAAAATAAATCTCTCATTTCTTGCATGTTATATTCTTATAAATTATTTCTCCTTTAATTTATGTGATGCAAGTATATATATTTTGAATCTAGTTCACCATACAACTATATTTTATAAAATATTTTTTATGTTCTAGTTCAAGTGCAACATATATATATAAATATATATATATGGCTTCTATATGGCATATATATGCATATATATATATATATATATATATATATGGCTTCTATTGTTTTCATTTTCCACATTTGTAAGTAATAAAATAGTATTACTGTATGATGCATGAAATAAAAGTACTTTTGCCACACTTCTATTTGTCTTGTAGGTAATTTAAAAATCCAGTTATTTAGGTATTACGTATCTTGATGGGTCTTTGGCATTTTCAATGAATTACAGTTCTTTATAAAAGACTAAAATATTTTTTATCGTTTTCCAAATCACCTACGATCAATGACGATGACAACGTGATAGTCATGTTCTTTTGTGGTAGACAGAATAATGGCTTCAAAGATGTTTATGCCCTTATCCCCTGACTAATATTCATAGAATATTAATCATAATCATTGTAATATCTTACACAGCAAAAGATTTTGCAGATATCATTAAGAATATAATCGTGAGGTGGATAGCTTATCCTGTTTTACCCCTGTGGGTCCAATCAAATTCCTTTTTTTAAAAAAGATTTTATTTATTTATTTGAGAGAGAGCAAAAGCAAGAGAGATCATGGAGGGAGGGGAAGGAGCCAACTCCTGGCTGAGCAGAGAGCCCAATGCAGAACCTGATGCCAGGCTTGATCCCAGGACTGGAAATCATGACCTGAGCCAAAGGCAGATGCTTAACAGACTGAGCCATCCAGGCACACCAAGCCACCCAGCCACCCCGGGCCCAGTCGAATTCTTAAAAGTGGAGAATCCATCCTGGCTTTAGTTACAGAGAAAGCAGTGAAGACAAAAGGATCAGAAAGATGGAATGAGAAGAAGACCTGGCTTTGCTCTGAAGATGAGGGGGCCATGAATCAAAGAATTCAGGCAGCCTCTAGAACTTGGAGAAGGCAGGACACACATTCTCTCCTGGAATCTCCAGGAAGAAGTACTAACACTTCAGTCTTAAACTGGTGAGACCTCCAGAACTGACTTATGAATTCACTTATATAATTTAAACCACTGAAATTGAGGTAATTTGTTCTAGCAGTAAATGAGTTGAAGAAGAAATCTCAAGAGAAATTAAAAAATACTTTAAACTAAATGAAAATGAAAACACAACTTATAAAATATGTGAGATGCAGCAAATCTGTGCTTAGAAATCTCAAACGCATATATTAGAAAAAAAGAAAGAACTAAAACCAATTCTCTTAGGGAAACTAGGATAAAAAGAGCAAACTAAATCCAAAGTAAACTAACTAACTAACTAAATAATAGAGCAGATATCAATGAAAAGGAAAACAGAAAATCAATAGAGAAAAATCAATAAAACCAAAAGCTGGTTCTTTGAAAATATCAGTAAAATTTATAAGCTTCTAACCAGACAAAGAAAAAAAAAAATCACATGATTATATCAATAGATGCAGATAAAGGATCTGATAAAATCCAATACCAATTTATGATAAAAACTCTCAGTAAACTAGGGATAAAGGGGAATTTCCTCAACTTGGTAAAGAACATCTACAAAGAACTTAACAGCTAACATCACACTTAATAGTAAAAGATTAGAAGCTTTCCCTCTAAAATTAGATAAATAGTGAGGATATCCCCTCTCTACACTCCTTTCCAACATCATACTGAAAGTTCTAGCTAGTTCAGTGAGATGAGAAAAAGAAATAAAAGAAAAAGACTGGGAAGAAAGAAAATTGCCTTTGTTCACAGATGACATGATTATCTATGCAGAAAATATAAAAGAATTAAGAACACCAACAACAAAACTTGTGATCTATTGTGCAATTATAGCGAGGTTGGAGAATACAAGGCTAATGTACAAAAGTCAATTGCTCTCCTATATACTAGTAACAAGCAAGTTAAATTTGAAATTAAAAACACAGTATCATTTATATTAGCATGCAAAAATAGGAAATATAGAGATATATGTCTAACAGAATATACAGAAAAGCTATATGAATAAAAATATAAAACCCTGATGAACAAAAACAAAGAGAACTGAATAAGTGAGGAAAATTTACATGTTCCTGGATGGGAAGGATCAACACTATCAAGATGTCAGTTCTTCCCATCTTGATCTAGAGAGTCAGTGCAATCCCAATCAAATCCCAGGAAATTATTTTATAGATATCAAAAAACTGATTCTAAAGTTTATATGGGGAGGTAGAACACACAAAATGGCCAACAAATTTGAGAACAGACACTACAGACTTTAAGACATACTGTAAAAGTCTAGTAATCAACATGCTGCAATATTAGCAAAAATGTAGGCAAATAGATAAACGAAACAGAAGAGAGAACACAGAAGAGACCCACATAAGTATAATCACATGATCTTTGACAAAGGAATCAAGGTAATAGAATGCAGCCAAGATATTCTTCTTGACAAATGATACTAGAACATCTGAACATCAACAACATGCAAAAAATAAATAAATTTTAAAAATTAAAAAGTATCTAGACATAGATCATGCACCTCTGACAAAACTGAACTCAAACTGTGTCACATACCTAAATATAAAATACAAAACTAAAGTTTCTAGAAGACAAAAGAAGAAAGAACCTAGATGACCTTGGGTATGGCAGTAACTTTGAAAGATGCTTTTGAAAGATGCTTCAATCATATGTCAACTGGGAAATGCAATATAAATAATGAGATGCCACTATATATCTATTAGAATGTCCAAATATGGATCATTGCCAGCACAAAATGCTGATGAAGAAGTGAAGCAAAAGGAACATTCATTCATTGCTGGTGGTGTCCCTTTGTAAGGCAATTTGGTAGTTTCTCACAAAATTAAACATACTCTTATGGTATAATACAGCAATCATGCTCCTTGCAAATTAATGGAAAACATGTCTACAGCAATCATGCTCCTTTCAAATTACTGTAAAACATCTCTAAACCTGCATGTAAATGTTATAGCAGTTGTATTCATAATTGCCAAACTTGGAAGCAACCAAGATATCCTTCAGTAGGTGATGGATAAATTGTGGTACACCTGGATAAAGGAATACTGCTCACCATTAAAAAGAACTGAGCCATGAAGACATGAAGAAGACATGGAAGAATATCAATGCATATTAGTAAGTGAAAAAAGTTAATCTGAAAAAAGCTATATACTCTATGATTTCTCTATATGAATTCTGGAAAAGGCAAAAGAACAAATACAGTAAAAACATCAGTGGTTGCCAGGGGCTGGTTGGGTGGAGGGATGAGCATGTAGAGCATGGAAGATTTTTGAAACAGTGAAAATAATCTGTATTATAACATAATGATGAATATATATCATTAAACACTTGTCCAAACTCATAGGACACCAAGAGTGAATCATACCATAAATTATAGACTTTGGGGTACTATGATGTATCAGGGTAAGTTCATTGATTATAAAAAATGGACCACTTTTGTGAAGAATGTTGATTACAGGGGAGGTTATGTATATGTGGGAGTAGGTGGTATATGGGAAATCTCCATACCTTCCCCTCAATTTTGCTATGAACCTAAGACTGCTCTAAAAACATAAAGTCTAATAAAGAAAGAATGAAAGAAAAATCTAATGATTAAATATGTTGGAAGAAACATTAAAAAAAGAAAAAGAAAAAGAAAAAGAACTTGTACACGGACTCTCTAACACCTTTCCCTGGTAGTCAACATTTTTTGCAGTGTGTCCCTTTGCTGTAATGAAACAGCTGTCATGAGTCCTGGTGATGCCTCTGAGTGACTCATCCCAGGGACTCTCTATACAGGCTCCTAGTTGTCATAATTGCTTTTATTTAGTTATTTTTAATTTTAATTGCTTTTATTTAGTTATTTTTCAAGTTTGTTAGTGATAATATGGTTATGTATCACTGTGCTTTAATTTTCCTGATTGGAATCACTGTAATCCTTAATCAATAAGGACATTTTATTTGATGGAGATGATTATAAAATAATTATTAATCAGTGCAACTTATAAAACTGTGTGCACAGAATCACTCAATTGGGAATAATAGAATTTTGTTACAACCATGCTTGAAAGAATGTAAAATACTGATAAACTTTATATCAAAATACATATAAAATCAGTGACAGAGTATGAGTACTCATCTGCTGTTTGTGCTGGGTATTTGCTAAAAGTGGCCAGGGAAACTACATCTACAGAAAGTTGTAGCCCCCTGCCTACATTCTCTTTAACCTGAGCTTCCAGAAATGTCAGTTGCTGACAGGTCTCAGTTGAGTCCCCTCCCTTGGAACTACCCTTGCCAGAGATAACACTGCCTCACCACATATGGTCATTCAATTTTTATTCTCAGCTTACTCCCCAATAACGTCCTACAAACAAATTTCTATCTCAGACTTCTTTTTTCAGGAAACCCAACTTAAGAAAAAAGCCATAATATATAAAGTCTTCTAAATTTCTAAAGGAAACAGTCTACCTGAATCTTCAAGATGTCTTTCAATTTATTTAAATTTTTTAAAAAGATTTTATTTATTTATTTGACAGACAGAGATCACAAGTAGGCTGAGAGGCAAGCAGAGAGAGAAGAGGAAGCAGGCTCCTCACCAAGCAGAGCACGATACAGGTCTCAATCCCAGGACCCTGAGATCATGACCTAAGCTTAAGGCAGAGGCTTAACCCACTGAGCCACCTAGGTGTCCCAGATGTCTTTCAATTTATAAAAGAAGTTCTAATTTAAGAGTTGGTAAGCTAAAACATGATCTTACTTTCATAAATTCGACTGTAACAAATAGATATTATGCTACAATCTAATAGCATATCATAGGCAGATTTTTCAATCCCAAGCAATTATGCAAAAGAAATAGCAAAAAATTACCTTTTAGATTTTAGCACAAATAATGTAATATACTATATAAATGAATTATATGATTTTTTAAAAATATGACAATTGCAGTCCAAAAAATTTCTGTCAAATAGTAAATTAAATTTCTCATTTGCAAGATTGTAATCTTCCTCTTTTAATGCTTATTTAATCAACAAGTATTTTTTAAGTGCTTTCCATATGCCATCACTGAATGTTCTGGGGACATGAGAGAAACATTAAATATAGGATGTCTACACAAAGAGCTTGAAATCAAGACAGGATTCAAGGGTTATATCCACCAGTAAAAACTAAAAAAAAAAAAAAAGAGTATAACCTTACTGGGCTGCCTGGGTGGCTCAGTGGGTTAAAGCCTCTGCCTTCAGCTCAGGTCATGATCCCAGGGTCCTGGGATAGAGTCCCACATCGGGCTCTCTGCGAGGCAGGGAGCCTGCTCCTTCCTCTCTCTCTCTACTTGTGATCTCTCTCTGTCAAATAAATAAAATCATTTTTTTAAAAAAATGTGTGATTTACTAAGTGCTAGATACTATTGGTTGCTTAAGTCTTTCTTTCTTGCCTATAGAATGCTCATTTTGTTTGGAACATGAAGGAATTTCATGACTAGTACCCGCCAATAACGATAACCCTCTTCCTCTTTAGAAATTGATTTTCTAGGTTCTTTTATCATTACTGATGGGCATGTGGCCTGTTTGTGGCCAATAAGACGTAAGGGTTTATCAGCAGAAGGGCTAATAGTGTTACTTTTTTGACTTCCTTCCCTGAATGTAGAATGCACACACATATAAAATATGTGTCAATTGACTGCTCAGGTTATCAGTAGGATTTCCATTCAACAGTTAGCTATTAATAGTTAAGTTTTGGGTGAATCAAAAGTTCTATGCAGATTTTCAGCTGCATGGAGATCAGTGCCTCTAACCTCTGCACTGTTCAAGGGTCAACTGTGTGTATGTGTGTATGTGTATATATATAAATATACATTTATATATACATTATATATATTTTTATATATATGAAAATATACACACACTTACATATACCTATGTATATATACTTGTGTGTATGCATATATACATACATGTGCATGTATATGTATATGTATATATAAATATATATGTATATATAGTAAGTTCTTTAAATTTACCTAAATTATATCATATCCTCTGTAACATACATCTTTGATATTTCCTCACATTTTTATGTAGATATATTTCCATTCAACTGAGAAACATTTATCAAATAAAATTATAGCAATACAAGCACAAGCATTGTTTTAATGGTCTTAGTGTTGTAAACAACACTGAAATAAATCCAAATCTAAACCTTGTTCTTTTGGACAAGTTTCTAGTACGGGACTTCTGGGGCATAATCCATGTCCATATCCGTGTATTTTCTAGATACTGGCAACTGGTCCTTCAGAACTGCACTACTCTGTACTCCCGGCAAGCATATATAGAGGTACCCATGTCTCCACAACACTTCCAAAATTAATACTGTCAGACAATTTTTTTTTTCCTTATGGAGGGTAAAGATAGTATTTCACTGTCATTATAATATATTCTCCAATGCTAGCAGCTGAGAGCTTTCTCATGTGTTTGTTTCAAAATTCCTTTTTGTTTATGTTCTTTTTACATGTCACATGCATCAGGTTTTTCAGCACAAGAGAGACTTGCAACTAAAATACATCAAAATAATTTAGAGGTAAGGCAGAAGATAGAAAAACATCCTTGTGGTAGGACAACGTTCAAGAACTAATCTGTCAGTTGATATCAAGGAGAATTAAATCCATGCTCTAGAAAACTTCCAAGCATTTGAGGAATGACTTCAGTCGTCAAGGTTACTGGCTCAAGAGACACAGCTCTAAATATTTTAGGTTTTTCTTTTCTGCTCTTAGAAAAAGAACCATGCTTAGTTTTTAGCACATAAACCTCTCTAGCTACTGGATATAGTGGTCACGGTGCCTCACTGGGCATGTTTAACCACTTTTCAAATGCATATGAGAAGAATTCTCCTTCCTAAACTCAGCCCCGTCCTAAAAATAAAGTTATAAGAGTGAAAGCACCCATGTGTATTCTAAAGCGCTGAACCAATGTAAGGAGTTATCTTCATTACCTGGTGTTATTGCAGTTAAGTTCTAGGAGATTGGGTAGTGTACTTCAAGTGGCCTCCAATTACAAAGACACATCTGAATATAAGAAGGGAACACATTTCTTTTAAGATTATGAATACTGAAGCAAAATCCACCCTGGAATTACCCTGTATAAAATGAGAGCTTAATTTCCTTAAAGTGTATGCCATCTCATTCCCTAGTGTGTAGCAGCAAATTGTTTGCTTTTTACTTTGGTGCTATAGATGCCAGAAAATATTTCTCACATCATTTGAACAGAGGCTTTGGTCCTCAATAGATGGAAATGTGAACTAGGTTATCCTTGCCAAAGTCACAAAAAAATGCAACTATGGAAATCACACTTTCAAATTTCAATGAGAAAAAGGTCCACTGATCTAAAAGAATTTTTTTTTTGAAATTTGTCATTTCATCTTTTGTTTCATTCTGTTCTGTGTTTTCATAGAGTATAACCTTACGGCTAGGAATTTCTTGGTATCTCTGAATGCTCTGAAGTTCAGAAGAACAATAACTACAAACCACAATTATTCACAAGTTTTTGCTGTACATGCAAACTCTTGAATCACAATCACCATTGTCATTCCTTTTCTGCGAAGAAAATCATGCAAATGATTTCCAAGGAGTGGTGCACTGAAGCACTGGATGAGTATTTTTGAAATTCTCTTTTATTTTTATTTCAATAAATGTACAATGCAGTAGTGAAACAGCAGTATGTAACCCTTGACTACATGTCAGAAGTGAAGAAGTTTTGAGCCAGATCACCCAACCAACATGATTGTATGCAAATTTCCAGTATGACTAAGATTTTCTTCCAGAGAATCCATATAAACACAAGCCCTCTCTCTCTCTCTCTCTCCCTCTCTCTCTCTCTTTCACACACACACACACACACACACACACACACACACACACACGCACATACCCTTAGGGCTAACCTTTCCTTCAGAGAAAAAATGGCCTGTAAATCAACTTTCCTTAGACACAATGGCTACTTATTAGAGATCTCATCTTTTCAGCGAGGCAAGATAATTTCCTAAAAGGTTTCTTCAATGTAGATTTTGAATTGGAAAACAGTTACTGTAAATTAATATAATGTCACTGCTTTGAGAGGAAAGATTTATGTGCTCTTCTTCCAAAGGCTAGAAACTGAGCAGTTCTGTGTTTAGTCTCATCCTTTTCTTGTCTTCTTTTTTTATAAGAGAAGCCTGAAGACCTTTTTGCCATGAAGGCCACATTTTCTGTTAAGCATAACGAATCAAACACACTTGTATATTGTGTGTAAATGACATTTCAGCGTTGCTACTTTACCTAGTAAGAATCTTTAAAACATACACTTTCTGTAATCATTTTACCCTCTGCTTTTGAAAGTACCCAGGCTTCAGAGAAATTTTATAAAACAGATTTGCTATTGATATGATACAGCAATTTGCATTAAAATCTATATGAACTCACAGTCCTAAAAACTGTGTAGAAGGCACTTTGAGAATGGACCATGTTAACTCATTGGTTTTCTTCATTTTATTTCAACCTACTATCTCGGCATTATGTTTTCAGTGGATTTTACTTGTTTTTACTTCAAATCATATTCAAGAGAGCCTGCAGCCATTTGGTTGTAGAATAGGAAATATTCATTTGTTTTTCCATATGAACTTGTCCAACTGTACCATAGTAGTCAACTTGTTCAAATGTTTATATTTCATAAAATTATATATGTTAGAAAATAGTTATGTCCCACACTCTAGTCTATTTGTTTTAAGGGGTTTAATTTAGTGACAATTTACACAAATCCTTTCAATGTAGTGATAAACAATGTGCTGCTCATTTTTTTAAACACCTCTCAAAAGAGTTCTCCTACAATATGAGCCATGATTATTAATTTGACAGCTCTGAAAGAATAAAATGGAATTTAACTTTATGAAAAGGTCAGCCTGTAGATTTTTCAACTTCTAGAAGTGGCCTTGAAAGCCACTGCTGATAGAGATGTATCTGGCATTGAGTTTGGGATAAGTGAATCAATCCAAAACTTCCCAAAGTCTGGCGATTTCTCCCGTAAGTAAGTATGAAATCATAGTGGCATATCGTCTTTGAGGAAAAGCTTTGCTTCAAGAAGTTCTGAGTATCTAAGCGCTCTCACTATGACTAAAATCTTTGATGATAGAATTTGGCCACAACAGAGTCCCTCCTTCATTTACCCTTAATCATATATCAACAATTTTCTGATAACAGACAAGGAAAGAACATGTGGTTGGCCATCTCACAACAATATATTAAACAGATGCTCAGTGCCAAATGAATCTTTTGTTTTCCCAAGCTAATGAAGCCAAATAGAGATTAATATGCTTCCACCATTCTGGGTGTTAACCATGAACACCTTTTATTGTATATCTATAAATAGCGGGCAAGTAATAGGGCTTAAGAATAATAAATATCCAAGAGGAGATCTCAATTTAGGGATAATTCGCATGCAATACTATATTCCCTCAAAAGTTAGGAGATTGTGGTTCCTAACCCCATACAACATGAGAATTATATTTCTATTTCTATATTCCTCATTTAAACTTAGTTTAGTAAGTCATGAAGGCACTGTCTTTTCAATATGTTAATGAAAAATTTTAAATATTTTCCTGTTTTGCAGTATAATTTTTGCAATAATTGTAAATTAGCAGATTCCCCTATGCTGACACTTCTACTCTCAAATTATTATTTGTGTGACAGAGAATCACACTTTTAAAACCTAAAAACAAACAGCCTGCTTTACTCCTTTGTCTTGATGCTAAATGCTGACAACGCTATTTTTTCCTTTGAAATTATCTCGATGATCTAAAACACTGTACTTTACAATAAAAAAAAATTAGTTTAACTGAATACCTAAGTTTATGAAGGAAAAAAGTCAGAGCACTGGTGATGTAACAGAGTATAAGATCCAGACAGAAATTACAATCCTAACTTAAAAATGTTGCTGTGTTTAGATTGGTGAATTTCATTACAAATTATTTACAGATTTTTCTTCAAATCAGAAAAAATATATATAAAATTAGACACTGAGTTTTAATTGTGAAGTATTTTTCTAAGTTCATTTGAAAAAAGAATTCACCTTGACCCTACGTTAGTGGACTAACTTGGTATGTCTTACTAAAATCTCATTGCAGAGACCTCTACCCGATGCTAATGAGGAGTAATACTACTCATCAGTGGACTTTACAGAAGCTGAAAAACAATGTACAGAAAAATTTTTTTTTCCATTGACTGTGCTGTCCCCTGAATGTTATATCAAATAGTGAGTGTGCAAATGTACAGTGTTATTCTGGTTTCTAATTTAACGTGTAGGATAGGCTGTGAATTTGCCCTGATGTTTTTATGACAAGCAAACTTAGCATACAAATAGTTACAAAAAGTAAATCCTAGCACAGTTGGAGTACAGAGTACTGGATGGACTTACCATCAAAGAAGTACTAAGAGTAATCATAAGATAAATAACCCCAGTGGATCTCAATAATCAGTAGTAAGCGCCATTCAAGCTAACAAAATAAAAATATTTCCTTGAAACAAAGAAGACAGCAGAAACACTAGTTAGATACAGAGAAGCTCTTCAAAACCTGAAAGATGTTACTTGGCTTCCTTGAATAATTTCTGCATTTTCCAATTAAGTAATTTGTTTTTCAAGAAAAACAACTTTTAGCTTTAAACATAATGATTTTTCTTATACATCTTTGACTTTAATCCAGTTTGGTTAAACAAGGAAAAAATGCCTCATTATTTTTAAAACAAATCTTATTAAGTTAGCAAATATTTTTCTTCACAGAACAAGTTTATGCTAAAGGGTACAACAGTGAATATATAGGTTTAAACTTTTAGCACAAAATAAGGATTTCTATGAAATCATTCAAAAACCAAGAGGGTAACAACAGCAAAATTATTTTGTATCCTGGCAAAACTGGGAACATGTAATGCCCACCCCCACCCCCACAGGTAGAAATGTGATCAAAAGCAACAGGGATCTAGTAGGGAAAGTGGTAGGAAAAAGATAATATATCAGAAAATACAAACTGAGTATGAATCATCTCAGACAGGGGAAGCAAAAATGAACTTCTTCAAGATGAGGGCCACTCCTGGAGAAATAAACAGAATTCTCTTTTTTAAAAGTGAGAACAGGTGTGAACCTGGCAATTCATAGACCTGTAACCCTGTAACCTGGCAATTCAAGACCTGCATTACATGTTTATTAAAAAAATAAAAGAAATAAAAAAAAAATTTAAAGTGAGAACAGAACTAGGCCACCCAGTAGCAGGAGAATACGAAACTCAGTTTATATCTAAGAAACAGAGGAAATAAAGCTAAATAGAGAATAATAGATAAGTCATCTTGCAGAAACCAGTTAACCAGCTTGTCATAGTGACTGCAGAAGAAAAGAGAACATGGCCATCTAAAAAAATAAAATAAAATAAAAGCAATTAAACAAACAGCAATGACAAAGAAATAACAACAAAAAAATCCCATGAAGTTACCTAACTCATTGGATGGGGAAAAGTAAGGAATAGCTGAACTTACACAGAAGAAACTCAGTATTATAAGGAAAACTGCAATTAGACTTGAACCCAACCTTAACACCCTGCCTGAAAAATAGTTGACCCTATTGATATGAAAATATCATCCCTTCAATGATGATTAATTTAAAAAATACCTTGAATAAGATATGAACAACATTTTTTAAAGGAGTAAAATAAGAGAGAAAACATGTACAGAAAATGAAAAATTCCCAACAGAAAAATTGTTAGTGGGGAAAAGATAAAAATTGTGACCATATATTTTCACCATGAGTTAAAAAGAGTAATTGCTTCAATTAGTCAAGAACACAAGGCAGAAGGCCAAGAGTTCAGGGACTAAGTGACAAAACAATTGAGAGAGCTTTTAAAGTTGAGCTGGGGGGTTCAGTAAAAAATAGAAGAAAATATTAAAATATCATAGAAATAAAGCAAATCTGAAAGGAGCATGGGAAAGAACATGAATGACTAAAATAATACTGAGAAACAAAGGGTACAGAAATTGAAAAAGAATAGGAAATAGAAACAGTTAAAATGAAAAGACATTTTTTAAAAAGAGAAAAAAAATGAATTAAAATGACAGGCATTGGGGTGCCTGGGTGGCTCAATGGGTTAAAGCCTCTGCCTTTGCCTCAGGTCATGATCCCAGGGTCCTGGGATCCATCCCCACATTAGTCTCTCCCCTTGTTCCCACGCCCTCATCCCACCCCCCCCCCCCCACCGCCACCTCTCTGCCTACTTGTGATCTCTCTGTCAAATAAATAAAATAAAATGACAGGCATAGGAAAAAATCAAGGGAAATTTATTATAAGCTTGGGTGATCTCCTCTAAAAAAGAAAATCAGAATAATAGAACATAAGAAAAATATAAATATACAAGAAAATTTTTCAGAAACAAAAGATAAGACTTCTAAAATTAAAAGAGAACATTTTATTCTAGGTACAAATGACACAGAAGAATCAATGGAATCCTAGCAAAAGTGTATTAATTCAAATGAAAGATGCTTTGTGTAGAAAGGGAAAATACCTTATGAAAGAAGGAAAAATCTGATTGGTCTTAGGTTATTCAACATCATCCAGATATCACAGGATAGTGAGAAAACACCTACAGATTTTTTTTTTTTTAACTCTAAGTGTTAAGAAAACTGTTTTTACACAGCTGACCTGTTTTCCAAGTACAAAGTTACCAGACACACAGTTTGACTTGCACACTGTTGCTGAGTCATTTTTTAGGGATCTGCTAGAGGCCAAATTCCAAACAATCTAGGAATGACAAAATCTTTGGTGAAAGATCTCCACATGGGATGACCAGATAAAATAACAAGATGCCTAATATTCCTAATATTTCATGAAACATGCTTATCCTAAAAAATTTATTCTGTATTTATTTGAAAATCAAATTTAAGTGGATATCCTCTACCCACTTTCAAAAGGTGAAAAGTATTTGTGAAAGAAAGTTGAATCTTTTAACTGAACTACCATAACTGCAAGAAATGTGGGGTCTAGGGTTTCAGAACAGAATGTAAATAAATGATCTTAACATTCACTGGTATTTCAGAAATTGCATAACAGGAGCTCCAGGGGCGCAATTGGTTAGTGCACGGTAGTTATACAAAAATTGCATAAGAAAAAATGAGAGGAAGAAAGGGGAAGCAAGGTAAGAAGAAAGTCGGTTCACTGATCCCAAACTTTTAGTAACTTAAGTAAAAATGTATCGTTATGCCAGTACCATGCTGTCTTAGTAATCACAGCTTTGTAGTAAAGCTTGAAATCAGGTAACGTGATGCCCCCCATTTTATTTTTGTTTTTCAACATTTCCTTAGCGATTCAGGGTGTCTTCTGATTCCATACAAATTTTTGGATTATTTGCTCCAGCTCTTTGAAGAATACTGGTGGAATTTTGATCGGAATGGCATTAAAAGTATAGATTGCTCTAGGCAGTATAGATATTTTAACAATGTTTATTCTTCTGATCCAAGAGCATGGAATGGTCTTCCATCTTTTTGTGTCTTCTTCAATTTCATTCATGAGTATTCTGTAGTTCCTCAAATACAGATCCTTTACCTCTTTGGTTAGTTTTATTCCCAGGTATCTTAAGGTTCTAGACCAGTGGATCAGAGTAGAGAGCCCAGATATGGACTGTCAACTCTATGGGCAAATAATCTTCGACAAAACAGGAAAAAATATACAGTGGAAAAAAGACAGTCTCTTCAATAAATGGTGCTGGGAAAACTGGACAGCTATATGTAGAAGAATGAAACTCGACCATTCTCTTACACCGTACACAAAGATAAACTCAAAATGGATAAAAGACCTCAACGTGAGACAGGAATCCATCAGAATCCTAGAGGAGAACATAGGCAGTAATCTCTTCGATATCAGCCACAGCAACTTCTTTCAAGATATGTCTCCAAAAGCAAAGGAAACAAAAGCGAAAATAAACTTTTGGGACTTCATCAAAATCAAAAGCTTCTGCACAGCAAAGGAAACAGTCAAGAAAACAAAGAGGCAACCCATGGAATGGGAGAAGATATTTGCAAATGACAGTACAGACAAAAGGTTGATATCCAGGATCTATAAAGAACTCCTCAAACTCAACACACACAAAACAGACAATCATATCAAAAAATGGGCAGAAGATATGAACAGACACTTCTCCAATGAAGACATACAAATGGCTATCAGACACATGAAAAAATGTTCATCATCACTAGCCCTCAGGGAGATTCAAATTAATACCACATTGAGATATCACCTTACACCAGTTAGAATGGCCAAAATTAGCAAGACAGGAAACAACATGTGTTGGAGGGGATGTGGAGAAAGGGGAACCCTCTTACACTGTTGGTGGGAATGCAAGTTGGTGCAGCCTCTTTGGAGAACAGTGTGGAGATTCCTCAAGAAATTAAAAATAGAACTTCCCTATGACCCTGCAATTGCACTCCTGGGTATTTACCCCAAAGATACAGAGGTAGTGAAAAGAAGGGCCATCTGTACCCAATGTTTATAGCAGCAATGGCCATGGTCACCAAACTGTGGAAAGAACCAAGATGCCATTCAACGGACGAATGGATAAGGAAGATGTGGTCCATATACACTATGGAGTATTATGCCTCCATCAGAAAGGATGAATACCCAACTTTTGTAGCAACATGGACGGGACTGGAAGAGATTATGCTGAGTGAAATAAGTCAAGCAGAGAGAATCAATTATCACATGGTTTCACTTATTTGTGGAGCATAACAAATAACATAGAGGACATGGGGAGATAGAGAGGAGACTGGAGTTGGGGGAAATTGGAAGGGGAGGTGAACCATGAGAGACTACGGACTCTGAAAAACAATCTGAGGGTTTTGAAGGGGCACAGATTGCATGGAGCACTGGGTGTGGTGCAAAAATAATGAATACTGTTATGCTGAAAATAAATAAAAAATAAATTTTAAAAAAATGAATGCTAAAAATAGACAAAACAAAACAAAAAAACATATCATTAATGTTAACAAGAAGTAGATGTAAAGTATATTCACCATTATAAATGTAGACACTAAGAAAAGTAATAAATCCACTAAAATTAGGTGACAGAGAAAGAAAAGGTAGACAAAGAAGGATAAATATACTAATTTTTATCAATGGTCAGATAAGAAGGGATTATCTAAAAACAGGACATTAACAATATTGCATAGAATTCTATAAAATTATAGTGATAAAGTTAAACATCAGAACAGAATTATAACTATAAATAGAAAAACACAAACTGAAAATAAAAATGCTATAAGACACAAAATAACATGCTAGAACTAAGATCAAATTATCACACAATAAATAAGACTTCTCTATATGTTTGCCCAGAGTAAAACCTAACTCTACGCGCTACAAAAAATAGACATTGACCATATAATTTATAAAATAAAAACTAAGATATCAAAGTACACAACAAAAGATTCACCACAAAAAGAAATCCATGATTAAAAATCTTTTATAAGGCAAACATTAAGTCAGGATACAAACAAAATGAAGAAGGGTATTTTTTTTTTTATTGTTGGAAGTTGCAGTTCATAATGAATACCTATGCCAATAATTCCACAGTATCAACAGGCATAATGCAAACTGGGGAGAAAATATAAGGGAAAAAAGACAAATGCATTAATCTTGTCTCTCCATCCATGAAAATTAAAGGGACAAAAACAAGTAAAACTGAAAAAAACATAACAAAGAAACATCTAATAGTATATACGAAGCTCTGTATCTTGAAAAGGGAACAGAACACTGTCTATTTTTGAACATTCCTTGATTGTTTATAAAAAATAGAAATGTTTTAGGCCACAAATAATTTAAGAAATTCCAAAAAGTAGCAGAAGATAGCATGCATTTTCTTATCACTCTGAAGGCAATAATAACAACAACAAAAATAAAAACTTCTGGGGGGAAAAAAAAAACAGATCTTTCTTCTTGGGTCATAAAGGAAATCCCACATGAGACTGAAAAATATACAAAAAATAATAACAAGGACACCCTAAATACCTTCCTGGACACTATCAACAAATCATCTGGTAAGAATACAGAATTGTTTCCCTCATTTTGTATTTGGTAACATTTGAGGTAATAGCCACATCGCTAGTAAAGGGAGGAGTTGAATTTAAACTCAGTTGACTGACACCAAATTTGTTCTTTTTATATTTGGCATCAATGCCTTCCAAAGCATCAGGACCTTGCTTCCTTTACCTGTAAAACGAAAAAGTAAGAGCTGGTATTTGATTGCTTACAACAGGGCATATAGTGTTACATAGGGTTTTTTCCCATGCATTATGTTTAATCGTCACATCAATTCTATGAGTTAAAAATCACTATGCCTAATTTAAAGGAAAATAAATTGAGGCCCTGAGAGTTCAGTAATAACTTCTCTAACTTGTCTAAATATTCAAGGCAGAATCTGAATTCGGAAAGTCTGGTTGGCTGGAGCCTTAGACACACCTCACACGTAGTCTGCCTCCAAGGTCTAGCTCTAGAGTTCTGTAAGACACACACCTTAGTATTCATGACATGACGTTTAAATAATTTATCACAGAACATTTTATGGCCCTTAGAGAATTACATGTGGATAATAGGATAACTATTCTGATGAGTTTTTCCCCAGGGTAAATGAAGAGTAAAATGCCAGGGTTCCAATCACACAGAACAACATCCCCAATTGTTAGTGAAACAAAAGAATTGTTTCAGTACTGTAGGCAGCACATGTCCCAAATAAGCTTTTTTAACCAACGCAGATGGTGTAGGTTTGATCCAGGGCTGTTACATAAACACGTTAGTTTATAAATGAAATTGTCCAACCTCAATGACAAATAGCTGTACATCTGCCTAATAATTATTTCTGTACCATTTTTAGAACAGAATACTGTAATTATTTTCTGTGATTATACAGAATTTGGAAATGAATCACACAGATGCTTTGCTATTTACAGTTAAACAATTATTTTCCTTCTCCTTCCTTACTATCCAATAATATTTCTTTATTATGTTGAACCTAAAAATTGAACAAGGAAAGGTAAATGTAAGCCAACATATTAAAGACAGTAATCACCCAAATTGCTACTGCTGGGCAAGTAATTCTATCATATGCACTCTGTTCCATTGATGGTGAAATTGCTGCTCTCATTAAATGGTTTGCTTGACCCTTAGTGGAGTGGAGTAGTCACCATTTTCCTCTTTCAGCGTTGCAAGAATTTCATGGCTTGTCTTTTATCCCTGAAATAAATATCTAATGATAAAAAGTTCCATCAAATTCTTGTCCATCTCCTCTATCTGCTGCACTCCCTTCCGTTTGACTCCCTCAAGAAGTTTAGGTTATTTTCTATGTGGCCATCAATCTGGTAGGTGCTACAGGAAACACAAGCACTTCTATCACAGGTAAGTATTGCTCTGGCTTGGATGGAGAATGAGAAAAATAAAAGAGGAGAAAGCAAGAGAATACGGCAGAAAGAACTCTTCTACAATGCTTTACATACCTTAGGAGAAGTATTACAGAAATTTCTCATGGGTTCAAAGTGACAAGATATTTTCTTTAGGAGATGCAAAGCAGGTAAAATTTGTCATCCCAGAAGTATATAAAAAATGCTCCCCATATAATTAATGTGTGGTTATTCCTCAGGGTAAAGTGGGGCCCCATACAGGAATCAGAGAGGCAAAAGAGACATTAAGCCATTCATTAATTAAACCATATAAGTACTTTAAATGAGAATTTTAAAATTTGTGAAGTATATTTTAACTCACATAAAAACAACTCACATATAAATGTAATAGAATTACATTTATTAAATAACAATCATGTATTTAATGTCAGCAAAATATTAAATACTAAAATTAATAGGACTATGCGATCCTGCAAACGTAAGTTTGATCTTGTTCCACCACTCAACTATGTGTTGGGGGAACACCAGGGATGAGATCTAAAAGTGATAAATATCAACATTAAAGGTTAAAAAAAAAAAAAAGAGAGAGAGAAAGAGAAAAGAAAAAGATAGGTTATACACAGTCTTTAAAAGACTCTGTGACTGATGATCTAGTGAAGATTCTCAGAGAGTAAGCTGGTATAAAATATTGAATATCATTTTTTCCATAATAATATGACATTTTGCAAATGTTAGAAGTTCAACCGCTTGTTAGAACATTAACCCTATGCTTGCCTCTGAATTCCTATGAATGATCTTAACTCAATAATAATATGAAATCTTTAATGGTCTATGTGGTCACTAACCAAATAAATATGTTAATGAACCTATAACTCTGACAAAATAATCTTAATTTCATAATTTGAATAAACTGATAAAAAATTTTAGAAATATTTGTAATCTTATTGTCATCTCCCCATAAAAATGAAGAAATATTTGTTAACAAAGTGAACTATAGTCAAAAATTTTTATGAAAGTTATTCACAGCATAAAATGTTTTATCTATTGTTTCTCTTTGAATTGAAGAGGGAACAAGCCATTATAATAGTGTAATATCTAGTTCATTTGACCCATCCAAAATTGATTTGGTGCATGAGCCACCAGCAAATTCATTTATTACTTTAGAACAGCAATGTTATAAATGCTATTTATTCATGAATGACAACAGTCCTCCTACTTTACATAAGCAATTTAACACAGTTCATTTGTTCAGGTGTACATGGTGAGAAACAATTTATATACATTATTTTTCTCTCTCTAACCACTCTATCCCCATATTATATTCATTTCCCGAGAACAGTTGCTTAAAAAAAAAAAAAAAGCATCTGAAGGAGATTCTCTTTTACTTTCCCTACAGACACGATTTTCCATGCAAAATAAGTTTGCTAACATAAACAGTTTTTGCTCTATATTTTGAAAGAACAAAGAAATCTGGCATTCTCTACATGGCATAGAAACTGGCACCATTTTTTTTTTTTTTTCAGTTCTAGGGGACCAAAGCTATTGTTACTGATGATAGCACTAGAAGTATTAATGATAATAGTAGTAATAGTATTTGTACTTGATAACTCTTTAAATAGGTCATAAATTCTTTTTGTTAAAATGTGTTATATTTTTCAGAAACACATACAGTTTTATGTGGGAAGAGTTAAGAGCAACAGGCAAATAAACTTACTAAAGGCGAACAAATTCAATGTTTTCTTCTTTGCTATAATCTTAACTGTGCATCATATGTAACTATCTGGGTCAAGTACGATTCAAAAGTTAGAGAAGTTCTACTACAATCCTTGGTGTTCCCGAGTTTTACCATGAGTCCTCATCTGAAAATCTCTGAGGGAAAAGAACTGAGAATTTCATTTCCATCAGATTTTAATCCATCCTTCTTTGGGGAAACACTGCATGATCTTTTGCATTAAATATCTGAAGGGACTCCTTCAAGAGACAGAATTCCTGGGGCACCAGGGTGGCTCAGTCCATGTAAGCATCCAACTCCTGGTTTTAGCTCAGGTCATGAGCCACTGAGCTCCAAGCGCTGCGGTGAGTCTGCTTGAAGATTCTCTGCCTCTGCCCCTCCCCATACTTGCTCTCTCTTTCTCTTCCTCAAATAAATACACCTTTAAAAAAATAATAATAAAATATAGAAACAGAGGCACCTAGGGGAGCCTAGGGCTCA
This sequence comes from Mustela nigripes, assembly GCF_022355385.1. Classification (NCBI taxonomy): domain Eukaryota; kingdom Metazoa; phylum Chordata; class Mammalia; order Carnivora; family Mustelidae; genus Mustela; species Mustela nigripes. The sequence continues at coordinate 190,208,493 of NC_081558.1, forward strand.
GGCCATGATCCCAGGGTCCTGGGATCAAGTTCCACACCCAGATCCTTGCTCAGTGGGGAGACTGCTTCTCCCTCTGCCTGCTGCTCTCCCTGCTTGTTTTCTCTCTCTATATCTCTTACTCTCTCTTTCTGTCTGACAAAAAAAAATAAAATCCTTTAAAAAAATTAAAAAATTTTTAAAATAAACAAAAAGAAACAGACCTCTCCCAACACTAATAAGCAAACCAAGATTTTGATATACTTCTTAGTATTCCAAATTAAGTATAGTGAGTCCTTTCCATCATTTATACAGAAATACAGAAAAGATAACAGAGTGGAACCCCTGCTACAAATAATGGGTAAAGTTTGCTGGAGGATTCTCTAAGCAGGATTCCATTTGATCTGCACTTGGAAACTCTCCCTCCCTTTCTTTCCCTCTCGCCTCCTCTCTATTTCTCACTTCTTACATAGTCAGTAGAATGTGAATCATCTCATCATTTTTTATATTTAACTATTTTTATGAAAAAAAAAAATTTGCTCATGGGGTGCCTGGGTGGCTCAGTGGGTTAAGCCCCTGCCTTCTGCTCATGTCATGATCTCAGGGTCCTGGGATTGAGCCCCACATTGGGCTCTCTGCTCAGCCAGGAGCCTGCTTCCTCCTCTCTCTCTCTCTCTCTCTGCCTGCCTCTCTGCTTACTTGTGATCTCTGTCAAGTAAATAAATAAAAAAAATCTTTAAAAATATATATTTTTCTATTGCTATACTTCTTTCAGGTCTCAAGGGAACTTTCTCTGGCCACTGAGACTATGTCACTTCTATCTTTTAGAATAAAATGTATTTACCAAATATATTTATGGAATTTATAAAATGCTTATAGTTTTCACTTAAAATGTATTAGAGTCCTTTCTCTTTGACATCTTTCTCCCTACTAACAAGCTGGGGGCAGGCAGTGCAGAAAGAATGATCTGAAAACCTTCTGGGGCACACAGTGGGGAGCTTATTCACTATTCTAGGTGTGCTTCCCTGAGAGGCAATATTCAGGGAAATGCCTCGATGGGAACAAAGGGGCTGGCTGGCACCATCTCCCTCCCTGCCCCTTCCCCACCAGCATAAACACAGAGCCTCTGGCAGGAGGCAGAGAGCACTGTCCCTGGCTGTTCACACAAGGTCCCAGCTCCCTTGTGCTCTAGCAGTACTGTCTTTCTGTAAAGTTTGCCTCAGTACCAGTGTGTTAGGCCCCTCCCCCAGAGGACCAACAAAAGCCCCTGCCCACACGGCCCACACCACCTCTCTTGACCAGAGAGTTCTGCAAGGCTTCAGTTCTAGTGGGGTTGGCATCAGGTCTCACTTTACAAGCAGACCAGAGCACACCTAGCTAAAACTCACCACATTCAGGCCAGAAACCAAACGGTTCAAAGCACGCAAGGAGAGTCTCTGCAGAAGATCAGCCTGATGGATAGAGCAGCCAGTACAAAACAGCAGAGCACATGTAACACACACCTGAGACACTTCCTGACATGACAGGACCTCTTCTTCAGGAGGCCATTACTTTCAGTAGCAGAAAGTAATGGCTTTTCTAACACATAGAAGACAGAGACTTAGACAAAATCCCAAGACAGAGAAAATTATCCCAAATGAAAGAAGATAAGACCACAACCAGAGATCTAAATGAAACAGATATAAGCAGCATGCCTGATGGAGAATTTAAAGCAATGATCATAAGGATACTCACTGGGCTTGAGAAGAGAATAGAAGAAATCAATGAAACTCTTACAACAAAGATAAAATTTAAAAAAGAATCAATCAGAGATGAAGGATGTAATAAACAATATTGAAAATGGGTTTGATGCAATGAACAGCAGGCTGGAAGAAGCAGAAGAATTAATGATCTAGAAGACAAAATAATGGTAAATAATGAAGCTAAAAAAAGAGATAAAGAAGAATTATTCAACATGAGAACAGAATTAGAGAACTCAGTGACTCCAACAAACATAATAACATTTGTATTACAGGAGTCTCAGAAAAAAGAAAGAGAGAAAAGGGACAGAAAATTTATCTCAAAAAATAACAGAAAACTTCCCAAATTTGAGAGATGAAAGACACCCAGATCCATGAGGAACCGAGAATTCTCATCAAAATCAACAAAAGCAGACTAACACCAAAACATACTGTAATTAAATTTGCAAAATACAGTGATAAAGAAAAAACCTTAAAAGCAGCAGGATAAAAGAAGTCCTTAACTTACAAGGGAAAACCCATAAAGCTAGCTGGAGATTTCTCCTTACAAGAATATAAATTTCAGGAGAGCAAGGAACATAAAATTTTCTTACTGCTGAATTGCAAAACCTAGTATACCTATGTTTGTGAAATGATGGCTATAAGGAAACTACTAGAAGAGGAAAACAAAATACCTTAACCACAGAATACAAAAATTTCCATATAAAGAACAGATGCACTATTGAATCAATGTGCTCTGCTATTAGCCTAGTTTATATACACACGCCATATCATCATTACTGGCTAACTTTCAATGGTGCCTATAGAAGAACTGTTGAACTTCTATTTGGAAACAATAACCACAAACTCTCTATAATCTCTGTACCAGTTTAACCCCAGATATGGTCAATAAATTTTCTATATTCTCAAATGAGTTAAAGAGAGATATGAAAGAGCCCAACTCTTTTTTTTTTCCATTTAAAATTTATTTATTTAAAAGATTTTTTTTAATATAATTTTTTATTTTTTATAAACATATATTTTTATCCCCAGGGGTACAGGTCTGTGAATCACCAGGTTTACACACTTCACAGCACTCACCAAAGCACATACCCTCCCCAATGTCCATAATCCCACCCCCTTCTCCCAAACCCCCTTCCCCCAGCAACCCTCAGTTTGTTTTGTGAGATTAAGAGTCACTTATGGTTTGTCTCCCTCCCAATCCCATCTTCTTTCATTTATTCTTCTCGTACCCACTTAAGCCCCCATGTTGCAAAGAGCCCAACTCTTTTAGGTAGTTCCTTCAACTTTATTGTTTATTAAAATAGCCATAATAACGGACTAGAAAAATGTATGTCATTATCCTCATGACAAAACAATGAATAAGCAGATGCTTTCCAGAAATGACCCTACTATACATAAAATGTGCTGGGACATTAGATCTTACCTGTGGTACTTCTCCAGACATTTAAAAAATTCACCTCAACATCATCTACCTACTATATATCTACTCTACTCCAGATTTTTTTTAAAAGTTTTTATTTACAGCCAATTATTATAAACATTTCAAAGAAATAGTTCTAAAGGCAGCATTTTAAATTATCTCATTAGCCCATATTTCATAACCTATTTCTCTTTTCAATTTTTTGAATACGGACATAAGCCTCAGAGGTTGGTAGAAGGAACCTACAAGCTAGGATGATTCCTTGAGGGCAACACCTTAATATCTGCAATAGAAGCTTTTGCTTGATAAATTTTCACTAAACTCATAGGTTACTCAAATCAAAGAAAAAATCAAAATGGCAACCAAACTAAAGGTAAGGAAAGTTGCTATGCTTCTGTGTGCATGCACATACACACACACACACAAACTTAGTAGAAACTTCTAGCTGATGAGAGTATGACATCTGTACATCCATTTTAAAGAGTTCATGGACATTGCTCAAATGTTTATGGTATCAAAGAAACAAGGGCAAGGGGTGCCTGGGTGGCTTAGTCAGTTAAGTGGCCAACTCTTGGTCATGACCCTGAAGTCGGTGGGATCAAGTCCCAAGTCAGTCTCCATACTCAGCAGGGAGTCTGCTTGAAGTTTCTCTCTCTCCTCTCCCTCTCCCCAAACTCACTATCACACTCTCTCTTTCTCTCTCTCTTAAATAATAAATAAATCTTAAAAAAAAAAAGAAAGAAATTGAAGGTCAAATCAATGCTAGCATATTAGTTGTGAGGGTTCAAATCCACTAACTGAAGGATTAAGATCTGAAAAAAACTAAAATGTTTATAAAAACAGTGAAGTCTAAAATCTTCTGTGTGACAAGGCTAGATAAAGCCATAAAAATAGAATGAATTTAGAAATGAAAAAGATCTAGGTTTTCCTCCCGGCTCTAACCCTCTAAGTTAAAGGAAAACATGGATATTAATAGCTCTGAAGTAGTCTACTAATATTTAGTGAAATAATATGTAGAAAGTGTATAGCAGAGTTACTGCAACAGTTATACACGTTAATTCATTCTATCCCCCTGACTGTTGAGGATTCCATTAAGACCATGTGCAAGGAAAGGAAACTAGAAGGAACACTTAACTGAAGACAGGAAATAACAGAAAATAGCATTTTGCACATGCACTGCACCTGGGGCTCTTGCTCTACACATCTAATGTAAAATCTGCTAATTTAATCCTAGTGATACTCTGAGGAAGACAGGCACAGAGCGGTTAAGTAAATTACCCAAGGTCATATAGTAAGAGAGGGGCAAGGCCAGGATTTGAACAAAAGCTTCTAGCTTCACAGCCCATGCTTTTTTTTTTTTTTTTTTTAAGATTTTTATTTATTTATTTGAGATCACAAGTAGGCAGAGAGGCAGGCAGAGAAAGAGGAAGGGAAGCAGGCTTGCTGAGCAGAGAGCCTGATGTGGAGCTCGATCCCAGGACCCTCAGATCATGACCTGAGCCAAAGGCAGAGGCTTTAATCCACTGAGCCACCCAGGCGCCCTAGCCCATGCTATTCTATTTCCCTAAAATCTAGACCTGGTTCTAACACTACTTATTTGTGGATCTTGGCTACAACCAGTTAATAGTGTTATTTAAGTGAGATAGACATACACAATCTTTAAAAAATCGAAATTAAACTTTGTGTATGAATTGCCAACAAATTTGAAGGCATTTGGAATGGCATAATTTGAAATTCATGCGGCATAGCATACTTTCAATCCCATGCTCTTGTTCCAGGGGCACATCAAAGAGATTGGTTGCCATAATCTATAGCTGCTGAAACTCATGTACAAGATGTCCATGTGGATGACACAAGAGCAGAAGCATTGAATTTCATGAGAGTTACTTCCCATGGCTAATGCTACAAAGAGCCATTAGGGAAACAATCAGAATTTGTTTATTTATTTAAAAATTTTCAAAGCAATGGTAGATTTACCAATATTAATGATACTAATCATCATATTCACTTTGCTAAATATTTTACATATGTGATTGCATTTGCATCTTATAATAATCATATGGAGGGATCTATTTTTGTATCAGTTTTACACACAAAACAACTGGGGAAGAAAATACAGATTTTTTTTTTAACTCACCAGCTCGCAAACCATAGAACCTGAATTTGAATCCAAATCTTTGCCTGGAAAGTTAACCTGATTCTTCCCATAGTGATGAGGATGAAAGCATTTTAGGTAATTAAAATGCAAGATATTAAAAAAAATCACAACAAACTGTTGTATTGTTCTCATCTGCCATTGTCATTTTTAACTTGTGATTGGTGCGTATAAATTGTGCAAGTGGAGTGGATTTATCAGAGGTAGAAATGCTAATGTCAGAGGCTAGGAGTAAAATAGACTGTAACTATCCTGCTTGTATCATTTCAGAAAAAGTAACGATTCAAACTGTGTGCTTACTCTTTATATCCTATAGTGATATATTTAAAGCTGAGTTTTCTAATGAAAGTTCTTAGTTTATTGGTATTTCAGGGAAATCTTTTCTTTCAAAATGAAATTCTTTAAAACTTTTGAATCCTAAATTTACTTTTAAGGAATACTGGCTAACAAAAAAAAAAAAAACATGTGGAGATCATATTTAAGACTCCCCAAACTAGTAATTATAGTAATCCCTCATTATACAGCAGAAAACTCCAATAATCAGCTTTTAATATGATGGTTGTTCATAAGACATGGACAGATAATGTTCCATAAGTGGGTTACAACAAACATGTCATCCAGAAGTTTTGCTTATCAGTTCAAGAACAAGAGTCTCCAAAGAAGCACATGGTTCTTTGCAGGAAGAATGAGGTATCCGCGTACTGATTTCACACAAGCCTGTGTCACATTGAGAGAGCAAGTCATTTAAAATCTAGTTGAAGGGGCACCTGAGTGGCTCAGTGGGTTAAAGCCTCTGCCTTTGTCTCAGGTCATGATCCCAGGGTCCTGGGATGGAGCCCCGCATAGAGCTCTATGCTCAGCGGGGAGCCTGCTTCCCTTCCTCTCTCTCTGCCTGCCTCTCTGCCTACCTGTGATCTCTTGTCTGTCAAGTAAATAAATAAAATCTTTAAAAAAAATCTAGTTGAATAAAATCTAAGAACTATCATAAATCATAACCTCTCTGAACAGAAAATCATCCTGTTTAGTCACATAACAACAAAACCCATCTGGTAATGTCATACTCTTAGTGACCAAGAAATTTGCCTTTAGATATTTTAATATCTGTGGTAGCGCTCACAAATGATCATGATATCATTTCATAAAAATTGGTATTTCAGGGGCAATTATTTTTCCAAGATTACACTAATCATGCCCCTTACTCTTGTCAGAAGATAAATTATGAATTTGTAGTATGGTAAAGTCAAAGTAACACGCACTCTGGAGTACAGTTTCTCTGGGTCTTCAGCTTCACCTCTTACTAGTTGGGTGCTTTTGGTCATATCACTTAATGTTCATTTTAATGATCAATTTCCTTATCTTTCAAAATAGTGACAATTATCTTGAAAGCTCCTGTGAAGGACATGAAATCATGTACATAAAGAATTTAATAAAGATTCCATTACAAGTTGCCATTAAATAATAGTTGGTGTTGTATAGTTGCTATTATGAATAATATCATTTTTATTAACATGACTCCTTCATTGAAGAGTTATAACTAGTAATCACAAAAATGTGACACATTTTCTGGATAGAATCCATTCATTCTACTAGTAATACCCAAAGTATTAATTTCATGAAAAGACATCAAATGATTAAAGTTTAGAGGTTCACAAAATTCTCAGCCTCTGAGATAATTTCATCTGGATACAAGGTTTCTTTAAAATTCACTTTAAATTAGAACTATACCTTTTTAACAAGAAGAAAAATAAACTGTAAGCAATTAATCAAATAAGGTATTCCTCAGTTCTTTGTTTCGAGTCACTCACATTCAGCCAAAGAAGTTGGATTATTGAGTTATGAGCAAAAAGATAGTCCACCTCACCTACTAAAAATCAGCAGCACCACTGTGGATGGCAATTTGGCAATATGTATTAAAAGACTCAAATATTTTTACATGCTATAGATTTATCAATTAAGCAATGTCAAATTTAAACAAATAATCTTTAAAGTCTATACAGAGAGGATCATTCTAGAAATCTATGTAATAGTCCATGATAGAGGAATGGTCTATCTAGGTCTATCATTTATCCATTATTATGACACAGTTATTCAATTCATTGTAGCAAATGAAAAATTAATGAAAATCAAGTAGCAACTAGGAAAGTGCAAGATAAAGAACTGCATAAAACTATTATTTAAAGTACTAAAATAGAAGTGACTGAGTGGCTCAGATGGTTAAACATCTGTCTTCAGCTCACCTTGTGATCTCAGCGTCCTGGGATCGAGCCCCACGTTGGGTTCCCTGCTCAGCAGGGAGTCTGCTTTCCCATCTGCCTCTGCCTCTCTCCTCTGCTCATGCTCTCTCTTTCTCTCTCTCTCTTTCAAATGAATAAATAAAATCTTTTTAAAAAATCAAGTTAAGAAGAAGCCTTGAACTAATGACCATAAGGGAATGCATCAAAACAATGGCATTTAGGGATTTGATTCTTTTTAATCCTCATGATTATTCATTTTTGGGGTAATGTGTTAACAAATAAAGCAAGTAATTTATAAACGTTTGTATTGGCCCTACCTCTAGACACGGTGGGAGATTACAGAGGAAAGTAGAACACACACTGAATGTAACTTTATTAGTACCTACTCTACCTATTTCTCCCAAAAGAAGTTCTTCATTATTCAAGGGTGTGTATGTGTCTGTGTCTCGGATTCTCAGATTTAAGCGCAGCAGCACTTACTGCCCCGTGTGGTTAAGAGCTGGGAGTCCACTATGCGGAGGCAGGAGTAATCAGCCACTACCTTCCAATGACTCACCAATCACAAAAACTAACTGGATAGAATCCATTCATTTTACTAGTAAAGGAAGCGTTGATTCTTTTCTGATTATGATAATTGCAGAAGTTTCATATTGGTTGAGAAAAACCAAAAAGAATTTAAAAAGTAAACTCTTTCTTGGTTGACAAAAATATTTTAATAACAACAAAGATGATTCTTTGGGGGGAAAAATCTAGAAGCATATAATAATGCTCAAATGGTGGGAAAACGTCAAGTACTTTGATACTACAATAACTCATTCTCAGTATTTCATTCATTTTTTAGTTCCCATTGTTCACCATAATTTTGAGGGTGAGATAAGCATAAGGGACTATTGTTGAAAGTCTGCTCACACATTTATTTCTAAGAACTCTCTCTGCAAAGGTTTCCATGTTCTTTCAACAAAAGTGTCAAGGAGCTAAACACAAAAGCTTTTGCCCTTCAGTGAAATCTTCATATAAGTTTCCATGATTTTTCATGGTTTAATCCTAAATCATAACCTAAGGGTTTATTTTTTTTTTTTTAACAAATTGAAATTACCATTCACCACTATCTTAAAGTTGATTTTCAGATCTATCTTTAGAATTTAACTGCTTTGGACCTTAGTAAATCTTCATTAAAATCTTTTCCTTCCATCTATTTATTGGAGATATTGAAGAATAATTGTATAAATCTTTAATAATTAATGTTGTTTTTCCACCAAGAGTAGATATGATTTATTCTTTATCTTTTTATCTTTCATTTATTTTTAAGTCTATGAATATAGCAAACCAGCAAAGTTATAGCATCAGTGCTATTTGTGGACATTATACCACTAAAGATAATTACAAGTTAATTGTGTTGACAGATTTACACTGAACATACATTTATTCAATAGAAAATTTCCTATGTTGATCATTAATAGTCTACTGAAATTTTATTTTTAAAATACTCTATTATTTTTTTAATTAATTTTTTCTTTTTTATAAACATATTTTTATCCCCAGGGGTACAGGTATATTATTAAGAAAAAAAATTACTTTACATTTTAAAGTTTTTAGTGACATATAGTAATTTTGCCTGCTAAATATAGTCAGAAAATATTATATAAAAAGATTGTGTTTGGGGCACCTGGGTGGCTCAGTGGGTTAAAGCCTCTGCCTTTGGCTCAGGTCATGATCCCAGAGTCCTTGGATCAAGCCCTGCATCGGGGGGTCTCTGCTCAGCAGGGAGCCTGCCTCCCTTCCTCTCTCTCTGCCTGCCTCTCTGCCTACTTGTGATCTCTGTCTGTCAAAGAAATAAATAAAATCTTAAAATTAAAAAAAAAAAGGTAGTGGTATTTTACTATAAAACTTGAAAAAAATGTGCAAAAATAAACTGTAAAATCTTGATCAAATGAATATTATATTTTAAAAATTATTCGAAAATAATTTATTTTGCTTCTGGACTAAAAATAATCTCATTTGACTTTTTCCTAACTCTGGAGGGATTGAACACCAAAAATATTATCTAGACTGATGAGTTTTTCTGAAAGGTAAATTATATTAAGGAGTATTGCACCAAATTTCATATCTATAGTTTCACAATCATTCAACAGATACATTATCCATTGATGAAAAGTGACATGGAAAGGGATTTCTCGTTCAAGAAGAAAGCAGACAAATAAGCCTAAAACCTAAGAATAATTGGTAATACTAAGAATTTTGAAGTTCTACAAGATTTAATGAGAGGAATAGAAACAATATCCCTAGGTTATTTGTATTTTGAGAATCAGTGTGCATTTTGAAATTTTGGCAATCTGCCTATGAGAACTGTAATATATTTTACCAAATTCCTGAAACCAATGGGGGAAAAAAATCACTTTGTTGATCAAGGTACAGAACAGTTAAGATTTATTGTTTTCCAGTCCACAAGAGACAAGATAATATGTGGAAATAATGAGAAATTAAGGAATGTTCCTGGAGCTCTGATGAAGAAAGAAAGAAAGAAAGAAAGAAAGAAAGAAAGAAAGAAAGAAAGAGCGAGCTATGATTACAACGTTATATATAGTTGAATAGAATGAGAGACCAAGTTTGAGTTCTCAGCTCATCATGACAGGTTAAGGGTGGGTAGAGCTATTTCAAGTGATTCAGGATGTAGAAGGGTTTGTGGTGGGTAATAAGACCACTATCTGCACCAGTTCTGAGAAGCATACAGTCTTCAGATAGGTTACAAAACTGCATAGTCAGTGAGTCTTTCCTTTGGACAGATCATTTATCCATGAATTGACTGAGTCAGGGAGAGAGCGGGCTGCCACCCTCCTATAGCCTTGTAGCTAACATTCCAGATGGAGTAGGTGCATCCCTTTTCCTTTTGAAGAAAAGGAAAGAACTGCAAAGTGAATCCTGTGTGTGTAGGGCCGATGGCGGGGGTGGGGGGGTCTTTTCAGGACAGAGGATGACTTAAATCTTTTATGTGTTGGAAAGTGCCACATGTTTTCGAAAGGGGCTTTTCCTGTTCTGAATATAACCATTCTGGGCAATTGCACATAATTGTAATGAGTAGAAATAGAAAACCCACAGATGGAAGAGATTCTAGAGCTGGCTGGCTAGCATGGGAGCAAGAGCCTCCCTCAGAGTGTGAAATGATGCTAAGTATATTAGTTTCCTCATGCTGCCATAACAAAGAGCCACACTTCCGGTGGCTTAATATAACAGAAATGGATTCCCTTGCAGTTCTGAAAGGTAAAAGTGCAGGAATCACAGTATCAGCAAAGCCATGCTTCCACTGAGATTTAGGGTAGAATTCTTGTCTCTTTCTAGCTTCTGGTAGTGGCCATCAGTGCTCTGTACTCCGGCTAGCTGCTGTACTTCCCATCTCTGCCTCTGCTGTCACACAGTGTTCCCCCTGTGTGTCCCTGTCTTCACACGGCTGTCTACACTCAGACTTACTCTCTCCTTTTCTTTTAACAACATGGTGATATTGATTAAGGACCCATCCTACTCCAGTATGACTTTATCTTAACTATTAAACACGTGCAATGACCTTATTTCCAAAGAAGGTCATATTCTGAGGCATTAGGGGTTAAACTTCAATACATCATTTTGGAATACAGAATTCAACCACAATTTTGGCAAAACCAGCAGTCTCCTTGCAAGCAGTCCGAGTTTGCTTGGCTAGAAGACTAGGTCTTCATCAGTTAGGACTGCTAAACCAAGACAATCCTAGGCTGGGTGGCTTAAACAACAAAAATTACCTTTCACAGTTCTGGAGCCTAAGAAGTTCAAGATTAAGGTAGTGACTGATGGAGTTCCTAATGGTGGGGGGCAGGGGGCTCTTCCTGATGCAGAAAGAAAAGAAGCATGTTCTTTCCCTTCTCTTCTTATAAGGGCACTAGTGACTTCATTACCTAATCACTTCCCAAACGCCCCTCACTAAATACTATATCATATTGGGGATTAGAGTTTCAATACTTGAATCTGGGGGGACACAAACCTTCTGTTCATAGCAGACTAAATTAAATACTTTTCTCCAACTAAGTTTGAGAAGTCATAAAACAACGTGAAGTTTGCATGCTTATTGAGGTGGGCAAGGTTTAAACATACATTTTTTATGACCAAGACTAAGAGAAATGATTGGTTCTTACAATCCTCGATTTTTATTTCACTATTTATTCTATTTTCTTAAGCATGCCATATTTTGTTGTTCCCATCCCTCTCTTTTCCCTCTATGCTTTCAAAGTTTGTGTTTATTCTGATTGCACACTGAGGAAAGATTCAACAAGGACTTTAGCCTCTCAAGTTTCCACAGTTCTTAAATATGTACCTGGTAAAATTTATTTTTCTATTTGATTTTTTCTTTTTTTTTTTTTAAAGATTTTATTTATTTAGAGGCACCTGGGTGGCTCAGTGGGTTAAGCCGCTGCCTTCGGCTC